>NC_091170.1:13971085-14005965 GCF_040958095.1 Procambarus clarkii
TGCTCCTTGGGACAGTCCTCTGTCCTTTTCTAGCCTTATGCTCCTGCTGCCGTCCTCTCCAATTCTGCTGGGCATCTTTTCCTTTTCCTTCCGTTTCGTTTTTCTCCCCCCTCTTCTCCTATCTGCTTGCCGTTTCCTGCCGACCTTTTGCTCGTTCTGGTTCTTCCCTTGGACTCCTTCTACTTTGACGCCCGGGTGCTTGAGGAGGCATACTCTTGCACCCGTAGAACTGCGGTACCCGACGTCGAGAGCGAGGGGAACCTTTTATTGTCAATCCCCACTTCGTCACTGAACCCGATCTCGACGGACTGTCGGTTTCTTAAGGTGGCGTTTGTGGGGCGTATACTCACGACGCACCCCTAGGAGGCCCCGACAAGATCGGCGATAGCTTCTTGTTGGGTGTCCTGCCTCTAATTGTGGCTCCATGGTGGGTGTGGGGGCACATTCGTGAGTGAATTCGTAATTTCGTCAAGATGATAACCCCTGTTTCGGCTGTTTCCGGCTTACCTTTTCAGGCTCGTGGGGTGGGCGACCAAGCCCCCGAGTCGGTCCGTATTGGAAGACCGGGCTCTGTAGCCTCCGCTGCATTGGGCCCCGACCTTGCTCCTCCTTTGGCCTCTCTGACTCCTTCCCCTGGCTCCCCTCCCTCCTCTGTGGTTGGGTCGAGCCCCAAGCCCCCAGTGGTGACTACCTCGTCCCCTGGCGCAGCTCCTTCTCTAGTTGTTACTACTGCGCCTTTTAACCCCTCTCTCTCTGGGGGTTCTCACCGCCGTTCTCGTCACGGCCGCCCTCACTCGATTCCTTCCAGTTCTGCTACCTATCAAGCCTTGTTTGGTCCCGCTTCGTGGGCCAAATATTTTGATCTCCTCCCTCTTGATTCTGCGCCTCCTGACGATTTCTCCCTTCATCGACATCTCATTGATTCCGTGGATGCCTCCATTACTTTTAACCCCACTCGTCTCGGTACGCGTGTCGTTGCTGCTCCTTCTCAGGATGCTGCTTCCCGCTTGGCTGCCTTATCCTGCCTTGGCGAGACCCCCGTTCGGGTCTCGAAGAACGTCCAGTTGAATGCCAGTGTTGGCACTATTTTGCTCCCGCCCCATGTTGCGACCGGTGTTCGGGACCTACGCGACTGCCACGACGATATTCGACATATCCTCGCTGCCCAGGGCCATTCTATTCTCCAGGTGGACACGTTTACTCGTCCCCCTCGTGGTAGTCGCCGTCAACCCCTCCGGGTTGTGAAGATTACCTTTGATGGTAGGACCCTTCCACCCTCTGTCATTCTTGCTGGTGCCAGGTGCTCTGTCCAGGAGTACATTCCTTCTCCTCGGCTCTGCAACAAGTGCTGGAGGTTTGGGCATGGTGCCCTCCGCTGCTCCGGGACTGTCTCTCTCTGTCCTTTGTGTGGTGGCGAAGGTCACTCTAAGTCGGAGTGCGCTTCTCCCCAGGCTCGTTGCCTCAACTGCGGTGAGGCCCATCCTGCCTTCTCCCGTGCGTGTGTCCATTACAAGCTTGAGGCAGCCGTCCTCAACTTGAAGCACCGGGAGCGTTTATCTTTTCCTGAGGCGAGGCGCCAGGTTCGCCGGCTCCCGCCTTATGCTAATATCTCTTATGCTCGCGTGTTGCGCTCTTCCTCTCCTCTTCTTACCCGCCTTCCTCAGACTCACAACCGTTTCCAGGCCTTGGACCCTGATGCGCCCACTGCCCCCTCCTCTGTCCCTTTGGGTTCTCTCCCGAAGGATCCTCCTCCTGGTCCTCTGTCTGGGGTTCCCCTTCCTTCTACCCGGTCTGTCGTGTCTTCTGTGTCTCCTTCCTCGTCCCCCTCCGATCCTCCTTCCCATCCTCTTCCTCCATCTATCGGCTCTCCCCGCCGCCTGTCGGTGCGGGCGGATGTCCATCGCTCTCCTAACGGCCGTCGTGTGTGCTCTCGTTCGGCTTCTCCTGTTGAGACACTGGAATCCGTTGCCCGGTACGTAGTTGCTGGGACGCCGGTCTCTTTAAGTCAGAAGCGTAAGCCTGGCTCCTCTCCTTCCTCTTCCCCGGCGGGTAAGAAGGCTTCGCTTTCTTCCTCAGCTCCTCCTTCTGGCTCTGTTGCTCCTTCCACTCCCGTTTCAGTGCTTGCGCCCCCTGTTCCCGCTATGGAGGTTTCTTTGGCCCCTGCTTCCCTTTCGGTTGCTGCTCTTGCTGGGGTGCGCTCCTCTCTTTCTACTCCCCCTCTTCCTGCTGCTGTCCTTGACTGCTCCTCTCCGTTGTCTCCTCCTCCTCCTCCTCCTCCTCCTCCGGACCCTGCCCGCCCACCTCTGATCTGTTCTCCCGTTTCCTTCCCTCCGTCTTTGCTCAGTTTACCCATGCCCCCTAACCCTGACTTTGCTGACCCTGATCCTGACCCTGATATTCTTTAACGTGCTCTGTTGGTCTTTCGCCTTTGTTTCTTCCTTGTTCTCTGTTTTTGTCCTTTCTCTTCTCGTCGTTGTCCATTCTTCAATGGAACGTTCGAGGTTATTACGCCAATTTCCTCGAACTCCAACTTCTGGTTTCGCGGTTTTCGCCCCTTTGTGTCTGTCTCCAGGAGCCGATGCTTGGTGCTCGTCCTGGTCGTTTTCGTGGCTATTCCTTTCTCTCCCCCCCCCCAGCCATTGCTGGGGCTTCTAATTCTTCTGCTCTCTTGATTCGGGCTGATGTTCCCTTTGTTCCTTTACTTTTTCCTTCGCCTCTCCATTGTTCTGCTGCTCGTATCTTTGTGGGGAAATGGTACACAGTTTGTTCCATTTATCTCCCCCCGAGTGTCCCGCTCTCTCTTCCTGATTTGAAACACCTCCTAGACTCCTTGCCGGAGCCTGTGCTCCTGCTGGGTGACTTCAATTGTCGTCATTCTCTTTGGGGTGACGTTCTGACGAATACCCGGGGTCGCCTCCTTGAGCCGTTTCTCCTCTCTTCTTCCCTGTCTCTTCTGAATTCTGGTGAGCCCACTCATTTGGACTCTCGAACTCGTACCCTTTCTTGTCTTGATCTTTCTCTCTGCTCTTCTTCTCTTTACTTAGATTTCACATGGCAGGTTCTTGATGACCTCCATGGAAGTGATCATTTCCCCATCCTTGTTTCCTTTTTCTCTTTTCGCCCTTCCCTCTCTTTCCCTAGGTGGCAGTTTGCTAAGGCGGACTGGACCCTATTTTCCCTCAGTGCTACTCTCTCTGACCTCTCCCTTCTGCCCCTCTCTCGCGCTCTCCTCCTTTTTCATGACACTGTCTTCGACGCTGCCCTCCGCTCTATTCCTCGCTCTTCCTCTCGGGGTCCACGGAAGTGCGTTCCCTGGTGGAATGCGGACTGTGCTCGGGCTGTCCGCTGTAAGCGTGCAGCCTGGAAGAAGCACCGCCGTAGGCAGACGACCGATTCTTTTCTTTTCTTTCGGAAAGCGAGTGCGGTGGCCCGTAGGGCCATCCGTACGGCTAAACGTGAATGTTGGGCATCTTATGTCTCGACAATTACGTCCGAAACCCCTCTGGCCCAGATCTGGAAGCGTATCCGCAAGATAGCGGGTAAGTTCGTTCCCGATGTTTCACCGGTCCTTCACCTCCATGATACTCTTGTGGCGGACCCGTTGCAGGTCGCTTCCGAACTGGGTTCCCACTTTTCTTCTGTTAGCTCTGGTCTTCATCTTCCCCAATCTTTCCTTCTTCGTAAACCTGTCCTTGAGTCTCGTCCTTTAGATTTCTGCACTCATCTTCAGCTTCCCTATAATGATCCCTTCTCTCTCTCTGAACTTCGTTCTGCCCTGGCCCTCTGCGGTTCTACGGCGGCGGGCTCCGATGGTATTCATTATGAGATGCTTCGCCATCTCCCTCCGAGCACGTCTCAGTATTTACTGAGTCTGTATAATCGGATCTGGGAGTCGTCGTCAGTCCCTGAGGACTGGCTCGATGCCGTTGTCCTCCCTGTTCGCAAACCAGGGTCTCTGGGTACTTCCCCTAAGGACTTTCGCCCTATTGCTCTCACAAGTTGTGTCTGCAAACTCTTTGAACGTATGGTTAACGTTCGTCTGATGTGGTTCCTGGAACACCATCACCTCCTCTCCCCTTCTCAATTTGGTTTCCGCAAGTGCCGCAGCACGACAGATGTCCTGGTGAACTTGGAGGTCTATATACGTACTGCTTTTGCTGCGAAGACCTCCGTTGTTGCCGTCCTTTTTGACCTAGAAAAGGCTTACGACACCACTTGGCGTTATCATATCCTATCTCAACTTCATTCTTTTGGCCTTCGTGGTCATCTCCCTCTCTTTCTCCGCAGCTTCCTCTCTCGTCGTTCCTTTCGGGTGCGCCTTGGTACCGCTCTCTCTCCCCCTTTTCAGCAATACGAAGGTGTGCCCCAGGGTAGTGTTCTGAGCACTACTCTTTTTCTGGTTGCCCTCAATGGTCTTCTTTCCTCTCTTCCTTCTGGTGTCTTCTCCGCTCTCTATGTCGATGATCTTACCCTTTGTTGTCAGGGTGATGATTCGCCTCTCCTTCAACGCCGGCTTCAACTTGCGATTGATGCCGTGTCGTCTTGGGCCACAGGTCATGGCTTCAAGTTCTCTACTTCTAAGACTTGTGCCATGACTTTTACGCGGAAACGGGTTGTTCTTCGTCCCTCTTTGTCACTTTATGGTCATCCCCTTGAATACAAAGATTCCGCGAAGCTTTTGGGGTTATTCCTTGACACTCGTTTGTCTTGGTCTCCCCATATCTCTTACCTCCGTGTTGAGTGCTCTAAGTCCCTTACCCTCCTTCGGGTCTTGTCCCATACTTCTTGGGGGGCAGATAGGCGCACTCTCCTTGCTTTACATTCCTCTCTCGTCCTGTCTAAGCTCGATTATGGTTGCCCTGCTTACTCGTCTGCTTCTCCTTCTACTCTTCGCCGTCTTGATGCTTTGCACCATACTGGGTTGCGCCTCGGTTCTGGTGCCTTTCGTTCGACTTAGCTTGTATGTTGACACTGGCTTCCTGTCTCTCCAGGACCGCCGTGATCGCTACTGTCTTCGCTATCTTGCGCGGTCCTTGCAACATCCTTCCTCTCGTCTCTGTCGTGCTTTAACTTTTACCCCTCCTGCGGTTCCTGTTCCTCTTCACCACCTCCCTCTTTCTGTCCGGTTATCTCGCCTGCAGGATTCTCTTTCCGTTCGTATTTCTGATGTTTCTCCTCGTGTTGTTCCTTCTTTGCCCCCGTGGAGGGTCCCTCTTCCGCGGTTTTGTACATCCTTGACTCGTATCACTAAAGCTTTTACCCCTCCTACAGTTCTAAAACGCCTTTTCCTCGAGCACTTTTCTTCTCACTCCCGCTCCGTTTCTGTCTTCACCGATGGGTCTAAGTCAGCGGACGGTGTTGGCTACTCTGTTGTTTTTCCTGATCGCACTTATATGTGTCGCTTGCCTCCGGAGACTAGCATCTTTACAGCGGAACTTTATGCTATTCTCTATGCTCTTCGTCTCCTGCTTTCTCGTTGTCAGTCTTCCTTTGTGGTTGTTGTTGACTCTCGTAGTGCCCTCATGGCTCTCGGGTGCTTTAATCCAGTTCATCCGGTAGTTGTCGAGATCCAGCATTGGCTGTTTCTCGTTCACAGTAAATTTAAGTCGGTTGAGTTTTGTTGGGTTCCCAGCCATATTGGCGTGTCTTTAAATGAGCGTGCGGATGCTGCCGCTAAGGAAGCTGTCCGCTCTTGTCCCATCTCTCGTAAAGGCATTCCGTATTCCGACTTTTACCCGGTTATCCATTCCTCAGTCCTTACCCGTTGGCAGGCTTCTTGGTTGTCTGTTACTGGTAACAAGCTACGTACTCTTAAATGTTGTGTTTCCTCGTGGCCGTCCTCCTTCCACCGTAACCGGCGGTGGGAAACAGCTCTAGCGAGGTTGCGTATTGGCCATACTCGCTTAACCCATGGTCACTTGATGGAGCGCCGCCCTGCTCCTTATTGTCCTAGTTGCATTGTCCCTCTTACGGTCGTGCATGTCCTTCTTGAATGTCCTGACTTCCAGGACGAGCGTGTGTCTTGCTTTCCGACCGCCCCTCGCGGTCACCTGTCCCTCGATAGAATTCTTGGTGACTCGGATACTTTTGATATCGTTCGCCTTATGCGTTTTTGTTCTCGTATTGGCATCCTTGGTGATATTTAGCGCCCTCTGATTATTTTGCGTATTTGATGGTGCTACATAGCCTTCCCGGTTTGGTGCCTTCTTTTGATAATTACTTACTTACTTACTAACCACAGAGGACCAACAACCCTGCCAACGGGCAAGAATGGAGGAATGAATAACAGGATAAAAGTCGGAATAAGGAATACCTTTATAGGAGATGGGACAAGAACGGATAGCTTCTTTAGCGGCAGCATCTGCAAGCTCATTGAAAGAAACACCAATATGGCTGGGAACCCAGCAAAACTCTACTGATTTAAATTTACTAGAAATAAGAAACAGCCAATGTTGAATCTCGATGACCACCAGATAGACAGGATTAAAGGACCCTAGAGCCATAAGGGCACTACTAGAGTCAACTACAACCACAAAGGAGGAATGAGAATGAGAAAGCAAGAGACGAAGAGCGTAGAGAATAGCATAAAGTTCTGCCGTAAAGACGCTAGCCTCCGAAGGGAGGCGACACATATAAGTACGGTCAGGAAAAACAACAGAGTAGCCCACACCGTCCGCAGACTTAGACCCATCGGTGAAGATGGAAATAGAGTGGGAGTGCGAAGAAAAGTGCTCAAGAAAGAGATTTTCAGAATTGTAGGAGGGGTAAAGGCTTTAGTAATACAAGTCAAGGACGTACAAAACTTGGGAAGGGGGACTCTCCTCGGAGGTAAGGAAGGAATAATACGAGGAGAAACGTTAGAAATATGAACAGAAAGAGAATCCTGTAAGCGAGATAACCGGACAGAAAGTGGGAGACGATGAAGTGGAACAGGAACTACAGGAGGAGGAAAAGTCAATGCACAACAGAGGCGAGAGAAAGGATGTTGGAAGGACCGCGCAAGATAGCGAAGACAGTTGCGATCACGGTGGTCCTGAAGAGAGAGAAAGCCAGTGTAAACATACAAACTGAGGGCGGGAGTCGAACGAAAGGCACCAGATCTGAGACGCAACCCAGTATGGTGCAAAGCATCAAGATGGCGAAGAGTAGGAGGAGAAGCAGAAGAGTATGCAGGGCAACCATAATCGAGTTTAGACAGGACGAGAGAGGAGTGCAAATAGAGGAGCGTGCACCTATCCGCTCCCCAAGAAGTATGGGACAAAACCTTAAGGAGGTTAAGGGCCTTAGAGCATTCAACTCGGAGGTAAGAGATATGGGCTGACCAAGACAAATGAGTGTCAAAGACTAACCCCAAAAGCTTTGCGGAATCCCTGTACACAATGGGATGACCATAAGGCGACAAAGAGGGACGAAGAACGACATGCTTCCGAGTAAAAGTCATAGCACAAGTCTTTGACGCAGAGAACTTGAAGCCATGATCGGTGGCCCAAGACGACACGGCATCAATTGCAAGTTGAAGCCGCCGTTGAAGGAGAGGGGAATCATCACCCCGACAGCAAAGGGTAAGATCATCAACATAGAGAGCAGAGAAGACGCCAGAAGGAAGAGACGAAAGAAGACCGTTGAGGGCAACTAGAAAAAGAGTAGTGCTAAGAACACTACCCTGGGGTACACCCTCATACTGCTGAAAAGGGGCAGAGAGAGCAGTACCAAGCCGCACACGAAAGGAACGACGAGAGAGGAAGCTCTGGAGGAAGAGAGGGAGATTCCCACGAAGGCCAAAGGAATGAAGTTGAGACAGAATATGATACCGCCAGGTAGTGCCTTTTCCAGGTCAACAAGGACGGCAACAACGGAGGTCTTCGCAGCAAAAGCAGTATGAATATAGACCTCCAAGTTCACCAGGACATCCGTTGTGCTGCGGCACTTGCGAAAACCAAATTGAGAAGGGGAGAGGTGGTGATAGTGTTCTAAGAACCACATCAAACGAACGTTAACCATACGTTCAAAGAGCTTGCAGACACAACTCGTGAGGGCAATAGGGCGGAAGTCCTAGGGGGATGACCCGAGAGACCCTGGTTTCCGAACAGGGAGGACAACAGCATCGAGCCAGTCTTCAGGGACTGACGACGACTCCCAGACCCGATTGTACAGACTCGGTAAATACTGAGACGTGCACGGAGGGAGATGGCGAAGCATTTCATAATGAATGCCATCGGAACCCGCCGCAGTAGAACCACAAAGGGCTAGGGCAGATTGAAGCTCAGAGAGAGAGAGAAGGGATCATTATTGAGAAGGTGAAGATAAGTACAGAAATTTAAAGGACGAGATTCAAGGAGAGGCTTACAAAGAAGGAAGGATTGGGGGAGATGAGAACCAGAACTAACAGAGGAGAAATGGGAACCCAGTTCGGTTGCAACCTGCAACGGGTCCGCCACAAGAGCACCATGGAGGCGAAGGCCGGTGAGACATTGGGAATGAACTTACCCCCAAACTTGCGGATACGCTTCCAGACCAGTGGGAGAGGAGTTTCGGACGTAACGGTGGAGAAATAAGACGCCCAGCAAGCATGTTTAGCCGCACGGATGGTCCTACGGGCCACCGCACTCGCCTTGCAAAACAAAAGAAAAGACTCAACCGTCTGCCGGCGGCAATGTCTCTTCCAGGCTGCACGCTTGCAGCGGACAGCCCGAGTACAGTCCATACTCCACCAGGGAACGCACTTTCGCGTTCCCCGAAAGGAAGAGCGAGGAATAGAGTGGAGGGCAGCATCAAAGACAGTGTCATGAAAAAGAAGGAGGGCGCGAGGGAGAGGCAGAATGGAGAGGTCGGAAATAGTAGCACGGAGAGTAAACAGGCGCCACTCAGCCTCGGCAAACCGCCACCTAAGGAAGGAGAAAAGAGGGCGAAAAGAGTAAAAAGTGACAAGGATAGGAAAATGGTTACTGCCATGGAGGTCATCAAGGACTCGCCACCCGAAATCTAAGGAAAGGGATGACGAGCACAGAGAAAGATTGAGACAAGAAAGGGAACGAGTCCGAGAGCCCAAATGAGTGGGCTCACCAGAATTAAGAAGGGACAGGGAAAAAGAGAGGATGAAAGGTTCAAGGAGGAGACCCCGGGTGTTTGTCAGCACATCACCCCAAAGGGCATGACGACAATTGAAATCACCCAGCAGGAGCACAGGCTCCGGCAAGGAGTCTAGGAGGTGTTTAAGATCGGGAAGAGAAAGTGAGACAGTGGGGGGGGGGGGGAGATAAATGTAAAAAACCGTGTACCATCTACGCACAAAGACACGGGCGGCAGAACAGTGGAGAGGTGAGGAAAAAAGTAAGGGGACAAAGAGAACATCGGAGCGAATCAAGAGAGCAGAAAAATTATGGAAAAATTAAATTAAAAAATATGGGGAGAGAAAAGAATAACCACGGAAGCGACCAGGACGAGCACCAAGCATCTGCTCCTGGAGACAGACACAAAGGGGCGAAAACTGTGAAATGAGAAGTTGGAGGTCAGAGAAATTGGCGAAAAATCCACGGATGTTCCATTGAAGAAAAGACATCAGCAAAGAGAGAGAGGAGAGCAACTGAGAGCAAAGAAGAAACAAAGGTGAAGAAGGAACACAGCACGCTAAAAAAGCAGTCAGGATCAGGGTTATTGGGCAAGGGTAAACTGAGTAAAGAAGGAGGGAAAGAAGCGAGAGGACGGATCAGAGGTGGACGAGCAGGGTCTGGAGGAGAAGGAAGGGGAGGAGGTGGGACAGAAAGAGGGGAGCGTACCTCAGCAAGGGCAGTAACCGAGATGGAACTGGGGGCTAAAGAAACCCCCACAGTAGGAACAGGGGTTCCACCACCGAAGCGGGAGGGGAAGGAACGATAAAATCAGAGATAGGGGCTGAAGAAGAAAGCGAAGCTTTCTTACCGACAGGGGAGGAGGAAGGAGAGGAGTCGGTTTCTGCTTCGGACTCAAAGATACAGGCGTCGCAGCAGCAATGTACTGGGCAACAGACTCCAGTGTCTCGATAGGAAAAGAAGAGCGAGAGCGAACAACACAACCATCAGGAGAGCGATGGACGTTGGCCCGCATAGTCAGGCAGCGTGGAGAGCCAAGAGATGGAGAAGGACGGGAAGGAGGACTAGAGGGAGAGGAAATAGAAGACACAGGAGACGTGACAGACTGGGTAGAAAGAAGGGGAGCCCTAGACAGAGAACCAGGAGGGGGACCCTTCGGGACAGAACAGAGGGAAACAGGGGAGGTGGTGGTGGGCGTGTCTGGGTCTAAGGCTCGGAAACGGTTGTGAGACTGAGGAAGGCGGGAAGGACGAGGAGAGGAAGAGCGCACCATGCGAGCATAGGAGACACCAGCGAAAGAGGGGAGACGATGAACTTGGCGCCGAGCCTCAGGAAAAGACAAACGGTCCCGGTGCTTCAAGTTGAGGACAGCCGCCTCAAGTTTGTAACAAATACACGCACGGGAGTAGGTAGGGTGGGCCTCACCGCAATTGAGGCAGCAGGCCTGGGGAGAAGTGCACTCCAACTTAGAGTGACCCTCGCTTCCACACAGGGGACAGAGAGAGACAGGACTAGAGCATTTGAGGGTACCATGCCCAAACTTCCAGCACTTACTGCAGAGCCGAGGAGATGGAATATACTCCTGAACGGAGCACCTGGCACCAGCAAGAATGACAGAGGATGGAAGGGTCCTACCATCAAAGGTAACCTTCACAACCCGAAGGGGCAGACGGCGATGACCACGTGGGGGACGAGTAAATGTATCCACCTGGAGGACAGAATGACCCTGGGCCTCGAGGATATGCTTGATATAGTCGTGGCAGTCCTTGAGACCCCTAACACCGGTCGCAACATGGTGCGGGAGGAGAACAGTGCCAACACTGGCATTCAACCGAGCGTTCTTCAAGACTCGAACAGGGGTTTCGCCAAGGCAGGATAAGGCGGCCAAGCGAGTGGCCGCATCCTGAGAAGGAGCAGCAAGACACCGGTACCAAGACGAGTGGGGTTGAAGGTGACAGAGGCATCCACGGAATCGACAAGATGCCTATGAAGGGAAAAATCGTCAGGAGGAGTTGAATCCAAAGGTTGGAGGTCAAAGTACTTAGTCCATGTAGCAGGACCAAACAAAGCATGGAACGAAGTAGGATGGGAAGGGAGCATACGAGAGCGGCCGGAGTCAGGCCGCTCCGTTTAGGCCCAGAGTCCGGTCTGGGCCTAAACCGGGTCCTTTAGTGGAGGCTACAGATCCCGGTCTTCCAGGATGGTCCGACTCAGGGGCCTGGTCGCCCACCCCATGAGCCTGGTTAAGAGAAGGCAAGTTGTCATCCATACAGCAAACCAATATAAAAGAAATGGGACCCAGAACCAAGCGTACCACCTACCAGGGCAGCCAGGGAGGCCGAGTGCGGGGCCAGTGCAGGAAGAGTGTGTCGTCCCCCGTGGTGCTCTCCCTTTTCAACAGGGGAGTCCTACAACTTCATTCATTCTCCCACACTGGTGCTAAGACCCCAGTCCCCCTATCGCCCCAGCCTGGACACCCAACCATCCACTCAGGGCGGCCTCTCACAGGCGACCCCTCCAGCGGGTGGTCCGATGGCTCACAAGGCCCCTACATGGTGCCCTTCAGCACGTACACCACCCAAAGAGGGGGCACGAGAGGGGGCACAGGCAACCCACACCTATCCCAGGGAGGTGTACGTGAGCCCCTCACCACAGCAAGGAGGGACCATGGAGGGGGGGAAAACAGTTAAAAAAAAAAAAACAAATGGAAAAAAACAATGGAAAAATAACAAGATAAACTATACTCATGAAATGAGTATAGTTTATTACTATAAACTATACTCATTTTCATTTTATTTAGACTGCTACCAAAATATACTAATATTAAAATGCACGACCCAGCAGCAAGAAATCAAGCCTTCACGATAAAATATCGCCAAGATCTGATTCGAAATCAGATACACAACGCAGAAAAGGAAATCAAAGACAACAAAACGCAACTGCTTCACGCCACAAACCAATGGAGAAACAGCAACATCGACGAAAACCTCCATACTCATATCAAGCAACACCTCGACATCCTTACAGATCGACATCACCACAGCACCGAAACCAGAATAATAAAAAAACTAACAACATTATATGGAGGACCTATGGCGATTCCTCGACCCAGAGATGGCTTCCTGAACCTTGCAGGAATCAACCTCACTCAACCCGTTCTCGCAAATTCGTAAAGTCAATATTGACTTATTAACTACGTGCATAGGTGATATACTAAACATAATAGATACCCTTAAGAAGATTCATAGAAAACACCGACCTTACCTAACCTTGTTAGTATCTTAAGATAAGCATCTTATTGCTTCGTAATTACAATTATTACTTAACCTATACCTATTATAGGTTAGGTAATAATTGTAATTACGAAGCAATAAGATGCTTATCTTAAGATACTAACAAGGTTAGGTAAGGTCGGTGTTTTCTATGAATCTTTTTAAGGGTATCTATTATGTTAAGTATGTCACCTATGCACATATTTAATAAGTCAATATTGACTTATTAAATTTGCGAGAACGGGTTGCCTCACTGAGGACCAAGTAATTCTCCTAAATCTGGGCATAAACTGTCACATTATGTCCAGACCAAGTGAGATGGCCCGGAAAGTGGAGTTGTAGATCCTGTTGGACGACATAGTCGACCTCGAGACATAAAAGAAGGTCACCACCAAAGACACCTTGCAAGCAGAACTTATTGCAGAAGGAGGTGAGATTCGAGGCCACTACAGAAGCACCATACTGTCCCCCAAGCTCAAAGTGGCAGCTAAGAGCTAAGGAGAGGTGACAAGTCGCCAATATACGTCATTATTAAAAAAGACGATTATCTGGTAAAAATGAACCTCATACTCTCTGACCAAACTAAATTCCAAAGGGTAACGAAGGACACTACAGCCGAATTGAAAACAAAGGTAAACAGATTGATCGAAACTGTGAACGCCAAGAAATCCGGACTTCACCTGCCAAATATTATTGGGGAATACAAACCTGGGTATGCGTATGGAAATGTCAAGACACACAAGCCTGGAAACCCACTTTGGTCAATCATCAGCCAGATACCCACACCCATTTATAGACTGGCAAAGCGACTCAACGGCTTGCTGACTCCGTATGTACCTTGTGCTTTCAGCCTGAAGTCTCCAAAGGAATTTGTTGACTTACTGCGAGGAACACAGGCCACAGATATAAGAGCCTCGTTGGACGTAGAATCACTGTTTACCAACATACAAGTGGATGAAACAATCGGGATGATAGCGGACAGAGTGTATCGTGATCTGGCCTGTACTCCGTTTGACATACCAGAAAACATTCTAAGGAAACTACTCCAAGCTTGTACTAAAGAGGCACCCTTCTTGAGCCCGGATGGGCACATGTATAAGCAAGTAGATGGGGTCGCCATGGGTTCTCCCCTAGGTGTCCTGTTTGCAAACTTCTACATGGGTACCATCGAGCAAAAAGTCTTAGTCGACATGAGCTTGAAACCGGCCATATACTGCAGGTATGTTGACGACATTTTTACACAGGTACCTGATGTCAGACATCTGCAGGAGCTGAAGGAGGCATTTGAGCAGAGTTCCGTGTTGCGTTTCACTTACGAGATGGAAAAGGATGGGAAGCTGCCCTTTCTAGATGTAACAGTCATGGAAAAGAGCGGAGGTTTCCACACTGCAGTCTACACTAAGGAAACGAACATAGGAATGTGCCTAAGTGCCAACAGCGACTGCCCAGACAGGTACAAGAGGAGTGTTGTTAACGCATATGTCGACCGTGCTCTCAGCCACAGCTCAGAATGGAAGCAAGTCGACGAAGAACTCTGTAGGGTAAGGCAGGTCCTAGTCAACAACGGCTTCTCCAATGGTTTCGTCGAAGACATCATAAGAAGGAAAGTGAAACGCCATGCAACCTCTGAAGAGACAACTAACACAACACCTATACCCCCTATTAGACTATTTTACAGGAACTTCTTTTCCACAGCTCATAAAACGGAGGAAAGGGTCCTGAAAGATATTATTAATAGAAACGTTATCCCTACAGACAGAAATCAGAGGATACAACTGAGGATTTACTATAAAACCAGAAAAACGGCCAGCCTACTCATGAGAAACTCTCCAGACACAAAACAGAACGCTTTAAAAGAGACTAACGTCGTCTATGCCTTCAAATGCCCTCTTGGGGACTGTAAGCTCCAAAAAACCCAGTATATAGGCAAGACAACAACATCTCTTTCTAGGCGTTTAACGATGCATAAGCAACAGGGCTCCATTAAGGAACATATAATCTCTTCCCACAACCAAACCATCGCCAGAGAAATTCTAGTAAACAACACAGAAATCATCGATAGATACAGCGATAGCAGGCGGCTTGACGTTTGCGAGGCACTACACATCAAGAAGTCAACACCAGCAATCAACAGCCAATTAATGCACAACTATATTCTACCCACCTCAAGACTCCGCTCCAATATAGAAGCATCAAGAAATATGGACCAATAGGCTTTCTACAAACACTTCTATTCAATACCCATTGTTTCGTGTTCTGTCTTGTGTTGACGAAATTAATACCCTATTAATACCACCTCTTGTTCTGTCTTGTGTTGATGAAATTAATACCCTATTAATGCCCCCTCTTGTTCTGTCTTGTGTTAATGCCACATCACCCCTTCCACCTCACTCAAATGTAGATATAAAATCGGAGATGCGTAAATTCTATTCAGTTGTGTATTTGTGAACTAAAGTCTTTGAAAATGTAATAAGTTTTACGAAACGCGCTCGTGTCGCGTCAGACTAGAAATAAAAATGAATTTTGGAGAATTGATTTTTGATTTACCTCCAACAGTGAAAAGAAATGTACGAAAGATTGAGAAAATTCATGTTAGAATTATTAATCTTACTTTTTCGGTCATATTTAATATATATATATATATATATATATATATATATATATATATATATATATATATATATATATATATATATATATATATATATATATATGTATATATATATATGTATATATATATATATATATATATATATATATATATATATATATATATATATATATATATATATATATATATATATATATATATATATATATATATATATATATATATATATATGTCATACCTAGTAGCCAGAACGGACTTCTCAGCCTACTATGCAAGGCCCGATTTGCTTAATAAGCCAAGTTTTCATGAATTAATGTTTTTTCGACTACCTAACCTACCTAACTCAACCTAACCTAACTTTTTCGGCTACCTAACCTAACCTAACTTCTTCGGCTACCTAACCTAACCTAACCTATAAAGATAGGTTAGGTTAGGTTAGGTAGGGTTGGTTAGGTTCGGTCATATATCTACGTTAATTTTAACTCCAATAAAAAAAAATTGACCTCATACATAATGAAATGGGTAGCTTTATCATTTCATAAGAAAAACATTAGAGGAAGTATATTAATTCAGGAAAACTTGGCTTATTAGGCAAATTGGGCCTTGCATAGTAGGCTGAGAAGTGCGTTCTGGCTACTAGGTACGACATAAATTTATATATGTTCTTAAACTCACAAGTCAAATATTCAAAGGAACTCACTCTTTAGTGAACTGCCTCGAACCTTGGAAAGTCAGAATGTTCGCGCACCCTGACATAACAAGAACTCTACCTCCACACCACGCAGATCGTACAAAAGAAGTTGAAAGTCTGGACTCTATTCGCGATAGAATCAACCTCCCGACGACACTTGTAATGGCTAAGAGATCAGAGTTAATTTTGATCGAGCCTTCACATTACCAGAGAGAACACCAGCCTCAAATATGCACGGTATCTGGCTTAAACTCACAAGTGGCTGGCCCACTAAGTGTTGCTTGTTTCTGTTTTACTTGGGCGTAGTGTTAGTATTTATGACTAGTATGGTCGCTTCAGTAAGATTTTGCCCATGTGTTTAACAACTTCTTCTGCTCTGTTGAATCTAAGTTGAAATCATAATGGATATGTAACTGTGCACTTTGTTAGATAATGTTCCACTGGTCTGTCGGGCATTTCTCCACAGTGCTGACATTTCCTCTCGTCTTCTGGAACCTGTAAGCCTATTTCCCATGCATATGTGTATCCAAGCTTGATGCAATGTAAGTGTACTTCTGTTGTTCTACTGCTCCCTTTCATAAAAATATGTGGTTCGTAGTTAGTTGAATTCTTGTATCAACCCTCAGATCCTGATGTTGCAACTGATGTGTTGTGGTCACTCTACATCTTTTGCATTGCTCTATTTCTAATTACTTTCATAATCTGTGATAGGTTCTGGTATATAAATGTCTACATTTCTTCTCTTATTTGCAAGTTTTGCAGCTTCGTCTGCAATGTCATTTCCTATTATTCCTACATGGCTTGGCACCCAGTTGATAAGTACCCCACGGCCTTGACGTATGAGAATTTGCATTAATGAAATGACATTTGTGATCAGATGGATGTTATCACGTATGAGTTCTTGTTGCAAGGTTTCATTGGCAGTTCTTAAATCTGTAAGTATGATTACTTGTTGTCGGTGTTCATCAAGAGCATGTTCCAAAGCCTTTTGAATGGCTCGCATCTCTGTTTGTAAAGATGAAAACTCGTTTGAGAGTCTCCAACAATTTACAGACTTTACTGCCTTCACTGCAGCTCCAGTTTCTTGTCCCTGCTGATCTACTGATCCATCTGTGAAGTATGTGAAGCTATCAGAGGCCAGGTTTGCTTCTATATGCATCTGCACAATATGACGTAGCAGATGAGGATTAGTCTGGTTCTTTTTTCCCTCAAGAACCATAATCTTAAAGTCTGCTGGCAGCGATTCCCAAGGGGCTTGCATACCAAAGTATGCATGTATTTCGTCGACACCCCTATTGGTGACTGTATTTGTTATATCGAATGTATTGATGGTGTTTATTGCACAATGGGTCCACCTGTTGCTACTGGAGGCTCTTTTGTCCCGAGTTAGTGCTCCAATGATCTTTAAGTAAACTTATTCTAGGTCTAGTCGATATCTTGCACTATCATGCAATATCTAGCATGCAAGCAGCAATCCCTTTTACCCATATTTCAATCGGCATTAGCTTGATTTCTAGTGTTTGGTTCAGTATTTTAGTCCATCTGGGAGTCCCTGTTATGACTTGCATTGCATGATTTTGAATAACCTCAACGTTTGTCCACTGGCCAGGAGAAAGAGTGAGAAAGGCAGGTGCTGCATAATCAACCAGGGAACGAACAGCGTGTATGTAAAACATTCTTAACACTGTGTCCCATTCCTTGACGAGGCCCTGTGATTGCACTCATTATATTCAGTCGTGATTTTGCTTTCTCCTTCAGATATTGAATTTGCTTTTTGAATGTCATTTTAGAATCTATCCACACTCCGAGATATTGATATTATGTAACCCACTTAAGGTTAATGTCTTCTGTGCAGATATTTTTAGCAATAAAATGTTGCATTCAGCTTTTACTTTATCTAGTGCCCTTTGTGCTTTATTTAAAAGTAAAGAACCTGTGACTAATAATGCTATATCATCAGCATAGCTTAGCAATGTAACACCTTCTGCAAATGTCATGGTAATGAGATTTTCTAAAAGGATGTTAAAAAGACTAGGACTGAGGACTCGTCCATGTAGAGTCCCATTCTCATTGAAGTGGTAGTCCGACACTTGTCCTTACATCTTTACTGTGGAATATCTGTGACTTAGGTAACCTTGAATCCATCCTAGCATATTTCTCTTTGCGCCTTTTTTAACTAAGGTGTGAAAAATTGCTTGTGGGCTTACAAGTTCGAATGCTTTTTCAAGATCAAGGAAGATCATTATAGCTGGACCTGAGTTAACTGTTCCTAGTAATGTTGCTATACAGTTGGCACACAACCTGGTGATTCCCATGTACATGCCTTAACCCACTCTGCCACGGTATTACAAGAGCCGACCAACCCAGAACGCTACGGAGATCTCTGGGAGGTTGTGGAGGCCCGGTTTGGTTGCCCAATCAGGATTTTACAGTCAACCCGACCACATTCAGGCCTTCAGTAATGACGTTTCCTGGTTAAGAGAAAGAGATAGAACAAGAGAGATAGAAAGAGCGAGAAAGAGATATATTTAGAGAGAAGCTTCAGGATAAGAGCTGTGCAAGCATTATGCTAATGTCTGCCTCACTCCCCTATGGCTTCCATCGTGCAGCCTCTCCCTCTCTCTCTCTCTCTCTCTCTCTCTGAGGGGTTGTATAATCAATGTTGGCGATCACATCCGCAGTTGCGTGAGCACTCATTGTCCTGATATGTTTGTTGTGCTGGAAACATTCGTACAAGACAGGACTCCGGGGAACCTTTCTACCATTCATTACAATAAATCATGGATGCAGCGTAGCAGGCATGGCTAGGGGAAGTAGCAGGTGGGGCCAGGGAAAGTCGCAGGCGGTGTTAGGGAAAGTCGCAGGCGGGGTCGGGGAAGTCGCAGGTTGGGCTAGGGGAATTTGCAGGCGCGGTAGGGGAAGTCGTAGGTGGTGCTAGGGGGAAGTAGCAGGTGGGGGTAGGGGAAGTTGCAGGCGAGCTAGGGGAAGTTGCAGGCGAGCTAGGGGAAGTTGCAAGCGAACCAGGGAAAGTCGCAGGCGGGGCTAGTCAAAGCTGCAGGCGGGCTAGGGGAAGTCGCAGGCGGGGCTAGGGTAAGAAGCAGGTGGGGATAGGGGTAATCGCAGGTAAGAGTGGGTGTTGAGGGAGGGCGGGTGTAGGTAAGAGTGGGTATTGTGGGGGGGGGGTAGTTCCAAGGGGTTGTCATAGCCAGGGGGTGGAAAAGGGGGGCCGAGCTCCCATTATCTATAAAAAAGAGCTCCTATACGGCATGCGTCTCAAATAGCCTCTGACTATCAAGTCCAACTCCTAGCCTGCACGGGTGGATTAATCTTTGTGTCCGGCGGAAATGCTTTTACCGACAGGAGAAGGGACGAGGGCGTGCCATCTGGCGCCTTAAAACATCTGTTCCGGGTAGATGGGACTCGATAGCCTGGGAAGGCAGCTCATCTAGGGAAAGGAAAACCCTGATTTCAAACCTCCGCTACCTTGCGGCCATTACTCTCTTTTGAGAAAGGCTTCAGGAGTCATCCTCGATGAAAAATCCAGAGTTGGAGCACCTAAGGCAGTTTGTCCTTGACTTCGACTTTGTTCTGGCAGTTCCTGTGACGGTGCCCAAACCATGTGTATTGGCGTCGCCTTTCCTTTGGATAATTTCGGCAACGTGGAGAAGGGAGATCTGCTGCATGTGAAATAGCTTTTCCTCCATTTTGATTAACCCAGGCTATGCGCCCTGGAAACCAGATCGCGACTCCATAGACTCCCGAGACTGAGGGATGCCCACTGAGAGAGGGGGTGTAGGTAAGAGTGGGTGTTAAGGGAAGGGGGTGTAGGTAAGAGTGTGGGTGTTGAGGGAGGGGGTGTAGGTAAGAGTGGATGTTGAGGGAGGGGGTGTATGTAAAAGTGGGCGTTGAGGGAGGAGGTGTAGGTAAGAGTGGGTGTTGAGGGAGGGTGTAGGTAACAGTGGGTGTTGAGGAAGGGGTGTTACGAACCCGGATCCAGCGTCCGAGGCCGGAGCAGTGACGACCGCGCCATCTGTGGGTCAGCTCCCGAAACCTCCTCCAAACGGACGACGACACCTGGTGAGGACGACGTGTACTGGCCTCGAGGGCCAGTTTCCAGTCCGGTTCAGCGCTCAACACAGCCGCTGCTGACCTCTGGTGAGGTGGTGCTCAGACACCCGCGCCATCTATGGAGTGGATAGGTGGGTGTTTGTGTCGGAGCCTGTAAGTGAGGTGCTTTAGTGTGTCCCAGTTATTGATGACGTGTCTGCTTACAGAGTCGACCTGGGACTGCTGTGATGGAAGTTGAGTCAGTCTACCCAAGGCAGCCGTCTCCATACCTTGTGCTTTGCTGCAGCAGCTGTGAAGTCGTTCCCCGGAAGAACACTGTGGTGTTACCCTGTCAGTGGAGTGGCAGTAGAAGGATTACCCGGGACCGACTGCTGGGGACGATTATCCACTGGGGTATTGAGGACAGGAGAGTGATGTGTGGTATCACACGAGGCTCCTGACTAGGGCGCTACCCTAGTATCGCTAGTGGGGTGGCCTGACCAGCCTTGCTGATCCGGAACCTGCCAGCAGACCTGCTGGACTTGTGGTTGACGGCCTCCACGGCGGTGCCCCCAGTGGAACTGTGTTTTGGCTGGCCTGTGTTTGGGGTAGACTCAGCTTGGTCGAAGGATTCGTCAAGAGACCACGAAAGCACCGAGGACTCAGCACCGAGTATTTGGATCCAGAGTCTTCAGGAGAAGACGATTGTGTATTTCCCCTGTACAGTGTTAATACCCCTCCCCCTGTGCACTCTTTTATATATTATTTATTTGGTGATGGTAATAATTATAGTTTTAAGTTCTTAACTTTCTTTCCCTTCCCCCTTTAAGTTTCTTGCGTCACGGATCTCATTCCTTGAAAGCCACTACTGGCTTGGGGCCGGATACTACTTCCTCTAACAACATCAGAGTAAGAACCCCGTTGCGTCCCGAGAGGGCCGTAACAAGGGGGTGTAAGTAAGAGTGGGTGTTGAGGGAGGGGGTGTAGGTAAGAGTGGGTGTTGAGGGAGGGGGTGTAGATAAGAGTGGGTGTTGAGGGTGTGTGTGTAGGTAAGAGTGGGTGTTGAGGGAGGGGGTGTAGGTAAGCGTGGGTGTTGAGGGAGGGGGTGTAGGTAAGAGTGGGTGTTGAGGGAGGGTGTAGGTAAGAGTGGGTGTGGATATAGGGGGTGTAGGTAAGTAGGTGTTGAGGGAGGGGGGTGTAGGTAAGAGTGGGTGTTGAGTCAAGGGGGTGTTGAGGGACGGGTTGAAGGTAAGAGTGGGTGTTGAGGGAGGGGGTGTAGGTAATAGTGGGTGTTGAAGGAGGGTGTAGGTAAGAGTGGGTTTTGAGGGAGGGTGTAGGTGAGAGTGGGTGTTGAGATAGGGTGTAGGTAAGAGTGGCTGTGTAGGGACGGGGTGTAGGTAAGAGTGGGTGTTGAGGAATGAGGTGTAGGTAAGAGTGGCTGTTGAGGCAATGGGTATAGGTAAGGGTGGGTGTTGAGGGAGAGTGCGTAGGTAAGAGTGGGTGTTGAGGGATGGGGTGTAAGAAAGAGTAAGTGTTCAGGGAGGGGGAGAATGTAGGAGTGGGTGTTGAGGGAGGGTGTAGGTAAGAGTTGGTGTTGAGGGACGGGGTGTAGGTAAGAGTGGGTCTTAAGGGAGGGGGTGTAGGTAAGTGTTTGTGTTGAGGCAGGGGGTGTAGATAAGAGTGGGTGTTGAGGGATAGGGGGGTGTAGGTAAGAGTTGGAGTTGAGGGAGGGAGGGTAGGAAAGAGTGGGTGTTGAGGGAGGGGATGTAGGTAAAGTGGGTGATGAGTGAAGGGGTGTAGGAAAGAGTGGGTGTTGAGGGAGGGGTATTGATAAGAGTGGGTGTTGAGGGATGGGGTGTAGGTAATAGTGGGAGTTGAGGGGTGTGGTGTAGGTAAGATTGGGAGTTGAGGAATGGGGTATAGGTAAGAGTGGGTGTTGAGGGTAAGACTAACCCCAAAAGCTTTGCGGAATCCCTGTACACAATGGGATGACCATAAGGCGACAAAGAGGGACGAAGAACGACATGCTTCCGAGTAAAAGTCATAGCACAAGTCTTTGACGCAGAGAACT
The DNA here is from genome assembly GCF_040958095.1 of Procambarus clarkii. Taxonomy (NCBI): domain Eukaryota; kingdom Metazoa; phylum Arthropoda; class Malacostraca; order Decapoda; family Cambaridae; genus Procambarus; species Procambarus clarkii. The sequence goes on from NC_091170.1 coordinate 13,992,846, forward strand.
TGAAGCCATGATCGGTGGCCCAAGACGACACGGCATCAATTGCAAGTTGAAACCGCCGTTGAAGGAGAGGGGAATCATCACCCCGACAGCAAAGGGTAAGATCATCAACATAGAGAGCAGAGAAGACGCCAGAAGGAAGAGACGAAAGAAGACCGTTGAGGGCAACTAGAAAAAGAGTAGTGCTAAGAACACTACCCTGGGGTACACCCTCATACTGCTGAAAAGGGGCAGAAAGAGCAGTACCAAGCCGCACACGAAAGGAACGACGAGAGAGGAAGCTCTGGAGGAAGAGAGGGAGATTCCCACGAAGGCCAAAGGAATGAAGTTGAGACAGAATATGATACCGCCAGGTAGTGCCTTTTCCAGGTCAACAAGGACGGCAACAGCGGAGGTCTTCGCAGCAAAAGCAGTATGAATATAGACCTCCAAGTTCACCAGGACATCCGTTGTGCTGCGGCACTTGCGAAAACCAAATTGAGAAGGGGAGAAGTGGTGATAGTGTTCTAAGAACCACATCAAACGAACGTTAAACATACGTTCAAAGAGCTTGCAGACATAACTCGTGAGGGCAATAGGGCGGAAGTCCTAGGGGGATGACCCGAGAGACCCTGGTTTCCGAACAGGGAGGACAACAGCATCGAGCCAGTCTTCAGGGACTGACGACGACTCCCAGACCCGATTGTACAGACTCGGTAAATACTGAGACGTGCACGGAGGGAGATGGCGAAGCATTTCATAATGAATGCCATCGGAACCCGCCGCAGTAGAACCACAAAGGGCTAGGGCAGATTGAAGCTCAGAGAGAGAGAGAAGGGATCATTATTGAGAAGGTGAAGATAAGTACAGAAATTTAAAGGACGAGATTCAAGGAGAGGCTTACAAAGAAGGAAGGATTGGGGGAGATGAGAACCAGAACTAACAGAGGAGAAATGGGAACCCAGTTCGGTTGCAACCTGCAACGGGTCCGCCACAAGAGCACCATGGAGGCGAAGGCCGGTGAGACATTGGGAATGAACTTACCCCCAAACTTGCGGATACGCTTCCAGACCAGTGGGAGAGGAGTTTCGGACGTAACGGTGGATAAATAAGACGCCCAGCAAGCATGTTTAGCCGCACGGATGGTCCTACGGGCCACCGCACTCGCCTTGCAAAACAAAAGAAAAGACTCAACCGTCTGCCGGCGGCAATGTCTCTTCCAGGCTGCACGCTTGCAGCGGACAGCCCGAGCACAGTCCATACTCCACCAGGGAACGCACTTCCGCGTTCCCTGAAAGGAAGAGCGAGGAATAGAGTGGAGGGCAGCATCAAAGACAGTGTCATGAAAAAGAAGGAGGGCGCGAGGGAGAGGCAGAATGGAGAGGTCGGACAAACAAAGTAAACAACACAGAAATCATCGATAGATACAGCGATAGCAGGCGGCTTGACGTTTGCGAGGCACTACACATCAAGAAGTCAACACCAGCAATCAACAGCCAATTAATGCACAACTATATTCTACCCTCCTCAAGACTCCGCTCCAATATAGAAGCATCAAGAAATATGGACCAATAGGCTTTCTACAAACACTTCTATTCAATACCCATTGTTTCGTGTTCTGTCTTGTGTTGATGAAATTAATACCCTATTAATACCACCTCTTGTTCTGTCTTGTGTTGATGAAATTAATACCCTATTAATGCCCCCTCTTGTTCTGTCTTGTGTTAATGCCACATCACCCCTTCCACCTCACTCAAATATAGATATAAAATCGGAGATGCGTAAGTTCTATTCAGTTGTGTATTTGTGAACTAAAGTCTTTGAAAATGTAATAAGTTTTACGAAACGCGCTCGTGCCGCGTCAGACTAGAAATAAAAATGAATTTTGGAGAATTGATTTTTGATTTACCTCCAACAGTGAAAAGAAATGTACGAAAGATTGAGAAAATTCGTATTAGAATTATTAATCTTACTTTTTCGGTCATATGTCTACAGGAAAGACTGCTACCAAAATATACTAATATTAAAGCGCACAACCCAGCAGCAAGGAATCAAGCCTTCACGATAAAATATCGCCAGGATCTGATTCGTGATCAGATATACAAGGCAGAGAATGAAATCAAAGACAACAAAACGCAACTACTTCATGCTACAAACGAGTGGAGAAATAGCAACATCGACGAAAGTATCCGTACCCGCATTGAACAACACCTCGACATCCTCACAGACCAACATCACCTCAGCACTGAAACAAGGATTATCAAGAAACTAACAACATTATATGGAGGACCTATGGCAATTCCACGACCAAGAGATGGCTTCCTGAACCTTGCAGGAATTAACCTCACTGAGGACCAAGTCACTCTCCTAAATCTGGGCATAAACTGTCATGTCATGTCCAGACCGAGTGAGATGGCCCGGAAAGTAGAGTTGGAAATTCTTTTGGACGACATATTCGACCTCGAGACACAAAAGAAGGTCACTACCAAAGATACCTTACAAGCAGAACTTATTGCAGAAGGAGAAAAGAATCGAGGCAATTACAGAAGCACCATACTGTCCCCCGAGCTCAAAGCGGCAGCTAAAAGCCTTCGTGAGAACAAGGAGATAGTTGTCAGGAGAGGTGACAAGTCGCCAATATATGTCATTCTTAAAAAAGACGAATATCTGGCGAAAATGAACATCCTACTCTCTGACCAAACTAAGTTCCAAAGGGTAACGAAGGACACTACAGCCGAATTAAAAGCAAAGGTCAACAAACTGATCGAAACTGTGAACGCCAAGAAATCCGGACTCCACCTGCCAAAGATCATTGGGGAATATAAACCCGGATATGTGTATGGAAATGTCAAGACACACAAGCCTGGAAACCCACTTCGGCCAATCATTAGCCAGATACCCACACCCACGTACAGACTGGCGAAGCGACTCAACGGCCTGCTGACTCCTTATGTTCCTTGCGCCTTCAGCCTGAAGTCTCCAAAGGAATTTGTTGACTTACTGCGGGGCACACGGGCCACAGGGATAAGAGCCTCGTTGGACGTAGAATCGCTGTTTACCAACGTACCTGTGGACGAGACAATCGGGATGATAGCCGACAGAGTGTATCGTGATCCAGCCTGTACTCCTCTTGACATACCAGAAAATATTCTGAGGAAACTACTCCAAGCTTGTACTAAAGAGGCACCCTTCTTGAGCCCGGATGGGCACATGTATAAGCAAGTAGATGGGGTCGCCATGGGTTCTCCCCTAGGTGTCCTGTTTGCAAACTTCTACATGGGTACCATCGAGCAAAAAGTCTTAGTCGACATGAGCTTGAAACCGGCCATATACTGCAGGTATGTTAACGACATTTTTACACAGGTACCTGATGTCAGACATCTGCAGGAGCTGAAGGAGGCATTTGAGCAGAGTTCCGTGTTGCGTTTCACTTACGAGATGGAAAAGGATGGGAAGCTGCCCTTTCTAGATGTAACAGTCATGGAAAAGAGCGGAGGTTTCCACACTGCAGTCTACACTAAGGAAACGAACATAGGAATGTGCCTAAGTGCCAACAGCGACTGCCCAGACAGGTACAAGAGGAGTGTTGTTAACGCATATGTCGACCGTGCTCTCAGCCACAGCTCAGAATGGAAGCAAGTCGACGAAGAACTCTGTAGGGTAAGGCAGGTCCTAGTCAACAACGGCTTCTCCAATGGTTTCGTCGAAGACATCATAAGAAGGAAAGTGAAACGCCATGCAACCTCTGAAGAGACAACTAACACAACACCTATACCCCCTATTAGACTATTTTACAGGAACTTCTTTTCCACAGCTCATAAAACGGAGGAAAGGGTCCTGAAAGATATTGTTAATAGAAACGTTATCCCTACAGACAGAAATCAGAGGATACAACTGACGATTTACTATAAAACCAGAAAAACGGCCAGCCTACTCATGAGAAACTCTCCAGACACAAAACGGAACGCTTTAAAAGATACTAACGTCGTCTATGTTTCAAATGCCCTATTGGGGACTGTAAGCTCCAAAAAACCCAGTATATAGGCAAGACAACAACATCTCTTTCTAGGCGTTTAACGATGCATAAGCAACAGGGCTCCATTAAGGAACAAATAATCTCTTCCCACAACCAAACCATCGCCAGAGAAATCCTAGTAAACAACACAGAAATCATCGATAGATACAGCGATAGCAGGCGGCTTGACGTTTGCGAGGCACTACACATCAAGAAGTCAACACCAGCAATCAACAGCCAATTAATGCACAACTATATTCTACCCACCTCAAGACTCCGCTCCAATATAGAAGCATCAAGAAATATGGACCAATAGGCTTTCTACAAACACTTCTATTCAATACCCATTGTTTCGTGTTCTGTCTTGTGTTGATGAAATTAATACCCTATTAATACCACCTCTTGTTCTGTCTTGTGTTGATGAAATTAATACCCTATTAATGCCCCCTCTTGTTCTGTCTTGTGTTAATGCCACATCACCCCTTCCACCTCACTCAAATGTAGATATAAAATCGGAGATGCGTAAGTTCTATTCAGTTGTGTATTTGTGAACTAAAGTCTTTGAAAATGTAATAAGTTTTACGAAACGCGCTCGTGTCGCGTCAGACTAGAAATAAAAATGAATTTTGGAGAATTGATTTTTGATTTACCTCCAACAGTGAAAAGAAATGTACGAAAGATTGAGAAAATTCGTGTTAGAATTATTAATCTTACTTTTTCGGTCATATTTAATAATATATATATATATATATATATATATATATATATATATATATATATATATATATATATATATATAATATATATATATATATATGTATATATATATATGTATATATATATATATATATATATATATATATATATGTATATATATATATATATATATATATATATATATATATATATATATATATATATATATATATATATATATATATATATATGTCATACCTAGTAGCCAGAACGGACTTCTCAGCCTACTATGCAAGGCCCGATTTGCCTAATAAGCCAAGTTTTCATGAATTAATGTTTTTTCGACTACCTAACCTACCTAACTCAACCTAACCTAACTTTTTCGGCTACCTAACTTAACCTAAATTTTTCGGCTACCTAACCTAACCTAACCTATAAAGATAGGTTAGGTTAGGTTAGGTAGGGTTGGTTAGGTTCGGTCATATATCTACGTTAATTTTAACTCCAATAAAAAAAATTGACCTCATACATAATGAAATGGGTAGCTTTATCATTTCATAAGAAAAACATTAGAGGAAGTATATTAATTCAGGAAAACTTGGCTTATTAGGCAAATTGGGCCTTGCATAGTAGGCTGAGAAGTGCGTTCTGGCTACTAGGTACGACATAAATTTATATATGTTCTTAAACTCACAAGTCAAATATTCAAAGGAACTCACTCTTTAGTGAACTGCCTCGAACCTTGGAAAGTCAGAATGTTCGCGCACCCTGACATAACAAGAACTCTACCTCCACACCACGCAGATCGTACAAAATAAGTTGAAAGTCTGGACTCTATTCGCGATAGAATCAACCTCCCGACGACACTTGTAATGGCTAAGAGATCAGAGTTAATTTTGATCGAGCCTTCACATTACCAGAGAGAACACCAGCCTCAAATATGCACGGTAACTGGCTTAAACTCACAAGTGGCTGGCCCACTAAGTGTTGCTTGTTTCTGTTTTACTTGGGCGTAGTGTTAGTATTTATGACTAGTATGGTCGCTTCAGTAAGATTTTGCCCATGTGTTTAACAACTTCTTCTGCTCTGTTGAATCTAAGTTGAAATCATATTGGATATGTAACTGTGCACTTTGTTAGATAATGTTCCACTGGTCTGTCGGGCATTTCTCCACAGTGCTGACATTTCCTCTCGTCTTCTGGAACCTGTAAGCCTATTTCCCATGCATATGTGTATCCAAGCTTGATGCAATGTAAGTGTACTTCTGTTGTTCTACTGCTCCCTTTCATAAAAATATGTGGTTCGTAGTTAGTTGAATTCTTGTATCAACCCTCAGATCCTGATGTTGCAACTGATGTGTTGTGGTCACTCTACATCTTTTGCATTGCTCTATTTCTAATTACTTTCATAATCTGTGATAGGTTCTGGTATATAAATGTCTACATTTCTTCTCTTATTTGCAAGTTTTGCAGCTTCGTCTGCAATGTCATTTCCTATTATTCCTACATGGCTTGGCACCCAGTTGATAAGTACCCCACGGCCTTGACGTATGAGAATTTGCATTAATGAAATGACATTTGTGATCAGATGGATGTTATCACGTATGAGTTCTTGTTGCAAGGTTTCATTGGCAGTTCTCAAATCTGTAAGTATGATTACTTGTTGTCGGTGTTCATCAAGACCATGTTCCAAAGCCTTTTGAATGGCTCGCATCTCTGTTTGTAAAGATGAAAACTCGTTTGAGAGTCTCCAACAATTTACAGACTTTACTGCCTTCACTGCAGCTCCAGTTTCTTGTCCCTGCTGATCTACTGATCCATCTGTGAAGTATGTGAAGCTATCAGAGGCCAGGTTTGCTTCTATATGCATCTGCACAATATGACGTAGCAGATGAGGATTAGTCTGGTTCTTTTTTCCCTCAAGAACCATAATCTTAAAGTCTGCTGGCAGCGATTCCCAAGGGGCTTGCATACCAAAGTATGCATGTATTTCGTCGACACCCCTATTGGTGACTGTATTTGTTATATCGAATGTATTGATGGTGTTTATTGCACAATGGGTCCACCTGTTGCTACTGGAGGCTCTTTTGTCCCGAGTTAGTGCTCCAATGATCTTTAAGTAAACTTATTCTAGGTCTAGTCGATATCTTGCACTATCATGCAATATCTAGCATGCAAGCAGCAATCCCTTTTACCCATATTTCAATCGGCATTAGCTTGATTTCTAGTGTTTGGTTCAGTATTTTAGTCCATCTGGGAGTCCCTGTTATGACTTGCATTGCATGATTTTGAATAACCTCAACGTTTGTCCACTGGCCAGGAGAAAGAGTGAGAAAGGCAGGTGCTGCATAATCAACCAGGGAACGAACAGCGTGTATGTAAAACATTCTTAACACTGTGTCCCATTCCTTGACGAGGCCCTGTGATTGCACTCATTATATTCAGTCGTGATTTTGCTTTCTCCTTCAGATATTGAATTTGCTTTTTGAATGTCATTTTAGAATCTATCCACACTCCGAGATATTGATATTATGTAACCCACTTAAGGTTAATGTCTTCTGTGCAGATATTTTTAGCAATAAAATGTTGCATTCAGCTTTTACTTTATCTAGTGCCCTTTGTGCTTTATTTAAAAGTAAAGAACCTGTGACTAATAATGCTATATCATCAGCATAGCTTAGCAATGTAACACCTTCTGCAAATGTCATGGTAATGAGATTTTCTAAAAGGATGTTAAAAAGACTAGGACTGAGGACTCGTCCATGTAGAGTCCCATTCTCATTGAAGTGGTAGTCCGACACTTGTCCTTACATCTTTACTGTGGAATATCTGTGACTTAGGTAACCTTGAATCCATCCTAGCATATTTCTCTTTGCGCCTTTTTTAACTAAGGTGTGAAAAATTGCTTGTGGGCTTACAAGTTCGAATGCTTTTTCAAGATCAAGGAAGATCATTATAGCTGGACCTGAGTTAACTGTTCCTAGTAATGTTGCTATACAGTTGGCACACAACCTGGTGATTCCCATGTACATGCCTTAACCCACTCTGCCACGGTATTACAAGAGCCGACCAACCCAGAACGCTACGGAGATCTCTGGGAGGTTGTGGAGGCCCGGTTTGGTTGCCCAATCAGGATTTTACAATCAACCCGACCACATTCAGGCCTTCAGTAATGACGTTTCCTGGTTAAGAGAAAGAGATAGAACAAGAGAGATAGAAAGAGCGAGAAAGAGATATATATAGAGAGAAGCTTCAGGATAAGAGCTGTGCAAGCATTATGCTAATGTCTGCCTCACTCTCCTATGGCTTCCATCTTGCAGCCTCTCCCTCTCTCTCTCTCTCTCTCTCTCTCTCTCTCTCTCTCTCTCTCTCTCTGAGGGGTTGTATAATCAATGTTGGCGATCACATCCACAGTTGCGTGAGCACTCATTGTCCTGATATGTTTGTTGTGCTGGAAACATTCGTACAAGACAGGACTCCGGGGAACCTTTCTACCATTCATTACAATAAATCATGGATGCAGCGTAGCAGGCATGGCTAGGGGAAGTAGCAGGTGGGGCCAGGGAAAGTCGCAGGCGGTGTTAGGGAAAGTCGCAGGCGGGGTCGGGGAAGTCGCAGGTTGGGCTAGGGGAATTTGCAGGCGCGGTAGGGGAAGTCGTAGGTGGTGCTAGGGGGAAGTAGCAGGTGGGGGTAGGGGAAGTTGCAGGCGAGCTAGGGGAAGTTGCAAGCGAACCAGGGAAAGTCGCAGGCGGGGCTAGTCAAAGCTTCAGGCGGGCTAGGGGAAGTCGCAGGCGGGGCTAGGGTAAGAAGCAGGTGGGGATAGGGGTAATCGCAGGCAAGAGTGGGTGTTGAGGGAGGGCGGGTGTAGGTAAGAGTGGGTATTGGGGGGGGGGGTAGTTCCAAGGGGTTGTCATAGCCAGGGGGTGGAAAAGGGGGGGCCGAGCTCCCATTATCTATAAAAAAGAGCTCCTATACGGCATGCGTCTCAAATAGCCGCTGACAATCAAGTCCAACTCCTAGCCTGCACGGGTGGCTTAATCTTTGTGTCCGGCGGAAATGCTTTTACCGACAGGAGAAGGGACGAGGGCGTGCCATCTGGCGCCTTAAAACATCTGTTCCGGGTAGATGGGACTCGATAGCCTGGGAAGGCAGCTCATCTAGGGGAAGGAAAACCCTGATTTCAAACCTCCGCTGCCTTGCGGCCATTACTCTCTTTTGAGAAAGGCTTCAGGAGTCATCCTCGATGAAAAATCCGGAGTTGGAGCACCTAAGGCAGTTTGTCCTTGACTTCGACTTTGTTCTGGCAGTTCCTGTGACGGTGCCCAAACCATGTGTATTGGCGTCGCCTTTCCTTTGGATAATTTCAGCAACGTGGAGAAGGGAGATCTGCTGCATGGGAAACAGCTTTTCCTCCATTTTGATTAACCCAGGCTTTGCGCCCTGGAAACCAGATCGCGACTCCATAGACTCCCGAGACTGAGGGATGCCCACTGAGAGAGGGGGTGTAGGTAAGAGTGGGTGTTAAGGGAAGGGGGTGTAGGTAAGAGTGTGGGTGTTGAGGGAGGGGGTGTAGGTAAGAGTGGATGTTGAGGGAGGGGGTGTATGTAAAAGTGGGCGTTGAGGGAGGAGGTGTAGGTAAGAGTGGGTGTTGAGGGAGGGTGTAGGTAACAGTGGGTGTTGAGGAAGGGGTGTTACGAACCCGGATCCAGCGTCCGAGGCCGGAGCAGTGACGACCGCGCCATCTGTGGGTCAGCTCCCGAAACCTCCTCCAAACGGACGACGACACCTGGTGAGGACGACGTGTACTGGCCTCGAGGGCCAGTTTCCAGTCCGGTTCAGCGCTCAACACAGCCGCTGCTGACCTCTGGTGAGGTGGTGCTCAGACACCAGCGCCATCTATGGAGTGGATAGGTGGGCGTTTGTGTCGGAGCCTGTAAGTGAGGTGCCTTAGTGTGTCCCAGTTATTGATGACGTGTCTGCTTACAGAGTCGACCTGGGACTGCTGTGATGGAAGTTGAGTCAGTCTACCCAAGGCAGCCGTCTCCATACCTTGTGCTTTGCTGCAGCAGCTGTGAAGTCGTTCCCCGGAAGAACACTGTGGTGTTACCCTGTCAGTGGAGTGGCAGTAGAAGGATTACCCGGGACCGACTGCTGGGGACGATTATCCACTGGGGTATTGAGGACAGGAGAGTGATGTGTGGTATCACACGAGGCTCCTGACTAGGGCGCTACCCTAGTATCGCTCGTGGGGTGGCCTGACCAGCCTTGCTGATCCGGAACCTGCCAGCAGACCTGCTGGACTTGTGGTTGACGGCTTCCACGGCGGTGCCCCCAGTGGAACTGTGTTTTGGCTGGCCTGTGTTTGGGGTAGACTCAGCTTGGTCGAAGGATTCGTCAAGAGACCACGAAAGCACCGAGGACTCAGCACCGAGTATTTGGATCCAGAGTCTTCAGGAGAAGACGATTGTGTATTTCCCCTGTACAGTGTTAATACCCCTCCCCCTGTGCGCTCTTTTATATATTATTTATTTGGTGATGGTAATAATTATAGTCTTAAGTTCTTAACTTTCTTTCCCTTCCCCCTTTATGTTTCTTGCGTCACGGATCTCATTCCTTGAAAGCCACTACTGGCTTGGGGCCGGATACTACTTCCTCTAACAACATCAGAGTAAGAACCCCGTTGCGTCCCGAGAGGGCCGTAACAAGGGGGTGTAGGTAAGAGTGGGTGTTGAGGGAGGGGGTGTAGGTAAGAGTGGGTGTTGAGGGAGGGGGTGTAGATAAGAGTGGGTGTTGAGGGTGTGTGTGTAGGTAAGAGTGGGTGTTGAGGGAGGGGGTGTAGGTAAGCGTGGGTGTTGAGGGAGGGGGTGTAGGTAAGAGTGGGTGTTGAGGGAGGGTGTAGGTAAGAGTGGGTGTGGATGTAGGGGGTGTAGGTAAGTAGGTGTTGAGGGAGGGGGGTGTAGGTAAGAGTGGGTGTGGAGGCAAGGGGGTGTTGAGGGACGGGTTGAAGGTAAGAGTGGGTGTTGAGGGAGGGGGTGTAGGTAATAGTGGGTGTTGAGGGAGGGTGTAGGTAAGAGTGGGTTTTGAGGGAGGGTGTAGGTGAGAGTGGGTGTTGAGATAGGGTGTAGGTAAGAGTGGCTGTGTAGGGACGGGGTGTAGGTAAGAGTGGGTGTTGAGGAATGAGGTGTAGGTAAGAGTGGCTGTTGAGGCAATGGGTATAGGTAAGGGTGGGTGTTGAGGGAGAGTGCGTAGGTAAGAGTGGGTGTTAAGGGATGGGGTGTAAGAAAGAGTAAGTGTTCAGGGAGGGGGAGAATGTAGGAGTGGGTGATGAGGGAGGGTGTAGGTAAGAGTTGGTGTTGAGGGACGGGGTGTAGGTAAGAGTGGGTCTTAAGGGAGGGGGTGTAGGTAAGTGTTTGTGTTGAGGCAGGGGGTGTAGGTAAGAGTGGGTGTTGAGGGATAGGGGGGTGTAGGTAAGAGTTGGAGTTGAGGGAGGGAGGGTAGGAAAGAGTGGGTGTTGAGGGAGGGGATGTAGGTAAAGTGGGTGATGAGTGAAGGGGTGTAGGTAAGAGTGGGTGTTGAGGGAGGGGTATTGATAAGAGTGGGTGTTGAGGGATGGGGTGTAGGTAATAGTGGGAGTTGAGGGGTGTGGTATAGGTAAGATTGGGAGTTGAGGAATGGGGTATAGGTAAGAGTGGGTGTTGAGGGAGGGGGAATAGGTAAGAGTGGGTGTTGAGGGAAGGGATGTAGGTAAGAGTGGGTGTTAAGGGAGGAGGTGTAGGTAACAGTGGGTGTTGAGGGAGGGGGTGTAGGGAAGAGTGGGTGTTGAGCGAAAACTTGACTCATATAATCCATTTAAATTGATACTATTTTTGATAGCTACGAAGGACCACCACTTTTTGTGGAAAAATTGGGAAACTAGGTAGAGCAAGTGGTTAGATATTATTTCCATGAACTAGTGTCCAGTGGATGTTCTTAATTAATAATACAAAGAATATTAAAAGAATATTAAAAGGACTGTATATTATTAGTCAAATTCACTCACCTAAAATGGGGGGTTACATGCCAAAAGATAAATATATCCCAAGCATGATTTCAGTGCTGGTTCTTCACTGAAGTAACTAAATGTTAATGAAAATTAAAAGGATTATGTAATAATAATTAGAGGCAAAGGTACCTCAAGATACAACCGTAATATGGTAAAATAAGATTAATCAATGGCAGTAATAATGCAGCAATTAGCATAAGATAAGATAATTATTCATATTAATCTGTTAGTAAATTATTAAGAAATGTATGTATGAAATAATATAGCATTCATAAATACTTTTAGTAAATGGATATTATAGTAAATATCAATACTCAATGAATTGTTAGTAAATATACTATAATAAGTTCAGCTGCCTAGCTGTGATTGATAATAGTTGTACGCGTGTGGATTATTCTCATCTGGAACTTGCAGGAACATGGGTCCTACAACACGCCACACGTGTTGTAGGAACCTGAGGATCTCTCCTCAGGCGAATTCGGCACACGCTGTAAACCCAGTAAAATGTAACAGGTTGTCTATGCACAAATTATTATAGAACTATTTCTGACTTCGAGAGGAGACCGCAAATAGACTTGAACTAACTTTCTAGTTTTTGTTGTTCATGCCACTTTACGACAAGTAACCTACCAGTTTGTTACGAATTCATACATAAGCAAACCTTAATAGGACGTTTTTACATTCCACTCGCCGAGCCGATGGCCAGCCGTCAATGGAGTCGCTCCTGCACCCTGGCACTCACAATTGGGAATGTCAAAATAAAGGCCGGCTAAATACACAAGCTCCTAGACGAAACTTTAGCAGCTGGATCTGCAGGTGGTCTCTCTCACACTGCTAATATGGCGTCGCCGTCTACCTCCCCAGTCGCTATACGCATGCGCAGAACGTTTCTAAGTAATCTCGAGCGTAAATTATTTTACTTACAGCAAGTGAGCAACAAGAGGCTCGAATTAACGTGGGGGAGCAATAAAGCCTTCAAACATCATATTGAACAACAAGGGCTCAATTATTACATTAATTCACAGGTGAGCTGTGGAGTCAGCTCGGGTTAATTAGTGAAAAATCCTGAAAGAGTGGGTGTTGAGGGAGGGTGTAGGTAAAAGTGGGTTTTTAGGGAGGGTGTAGGTAAGAGTGGGTGTTGAGGGAGGGTGTAGGTATGAGTGGGTGTTGAGGGAGGATGTAGGTAAGAGTGGGTGGTGAGGGAGGGGGTGTAGGTAAGAATGGGTGTTGAGGGAGGGGGTGCAGATAAGAGTGGGTGTTGAGGGAGGGGGTGTAGGAAAGAATGGGTGTAGAGGGACTGGGTGTAGGTAAGAATGGGAGTTGAGGGAGTGGGTGTAGGTAAGAGTGGGTGTTGAGGGAGGGGGTATAGATAAGAGCAGGTGGTGAGGGAGG
>NC_091170.1:14006465-14171465 GCF_040958095.1 Procambarus clarkii
TTTCTCTCTCTCTCTCTCTCTCTCTCTCTCTCTCTCTCTCTCTCTCTCTCTCTCTCTCTCTCTCTCTCTCTCTCTCTCTCTCTCTCTCTCTCTCTCTCTCTCTCTCTCTCTCTCTCTCTCTCTCTCTCTCTCTCTCTCTCTCCCTCTCTCTCTCTCTCTCTCTCTCTCTCTCTCTCTCTCTCTCTCTCTCTCTCTCTCTCTCTCTCTCTCTCTCTCTCTCTCTCTCTCTCTCTCTCTCTCTCTCTCTCTCTCTATCTCTCTCTCTCTCTCTTCTCTCTCTCTCTCTCTCTCTCTCTCTCTCTCTCTCTCTCTCTCTCTCTCTCTCTCTCTCTCTCTCTCTCTCTCTCTCTCTCTCTCTCTCTCTCGCTCTCTCTCTCTCTCTCTCTCTCTCTCTCTCTCTCTCTCTCTCTCTCTCTCTCTCTCTCTCTCTCTCCCTCTCTCTCTCTTCCTCTCTCTGTCTGTCTCTCTCTTTCTCTCTCTCTCTCTATCTCTCTCTCTCTCTCTCTCTCTCTCTCTCTCTCTCTCTCTCTCTCTCTCTCTCTCTCTCTCTCTCTCTCTCTCTCTCTCTCTCTCTCTCTCTCTCTCTCTCTCTCTCTCTCTCTCTCTCTCTCTCTTCCTCTCTCTGTCTGTCTCTCTCTCTCTCTCTCTCTCTCTCTCTCTCTCTCTCTCTCTCTCTCTCTCTCTCTCTCTCTCTCTCTCTCTCTCTCTCTCTCTCTGTCTCTCTCTCTCTCTCTCTCTCTTTCTCTCTCTCTTTCTTTCTCATTCTCTCTCTCTCTTTCTCCCACCATTCATAATAAGCCCTTGTTGTTCCCCCATAACACTGACCACCAGCCAGGTTTACTCACATGGTCCAGTTCCTGCCAGGTTAACAAGAAATATTGACTCCTAGTAATTGATCTCTGGGTTTTAGTGTGTTAGTCTCAGAGTGTGTGCGTGTATTCACCTAGTTGTCTCGCCTAGTTGTGCTTGAGGGGGTTGAGCTGTAGTTTTTTGGTTCCGCCTCTCAATCGTCAATCTTCTGATGTACAGATTCCTGAGCCTACTGGTCTGTATCATATCTACATTTGAAACTGTGTATGGAGTCAGCCTCCACCACATTACTTCCTAGTGCATTCCATTTACTTATTAATCTGACACTGACAAAGTTCTTTCTAATGTCTGTGTGGCTCATTTGGGTTTTCAGCTTCCACCCGTGTTCCCTTGTTCGTATTCCTCCAGTGTTAAATAATTAATCCTTGTCTTCCCTGTAAATTCCCCTGAGAATTTAGTATGTGGTGATGATTTCTTCCCGGGGTCTTCTGTCTTCCAGCGACGTGACGTGCAGTTCCCTCAGCCTTTTCTCGTAACTCATGCCTCTTAGCTCTGGGACTATTCTAGTGGCATACCTCTGAACGTTTTCCAGCTTCGTATTGTGCTTGACAAGGTACGGGCTCCATGCTGGGGCCGCATACTCCAGGATTGGTCTTACATATGTGGTGTACAAGGTTCTGAATAATTCCTTATACAGGTTCCTGAAGGCTGTTCTGATGTTAGCCAGCCTCACATATGCCACCAATGTTAATCATTTTTATGGGGGCTTCAGGAGACAGGTTTTGCGTGATATCAACTCTTAGATCTTTCTCTCTGTCCGTTTCGTGAAGGACTTCATCTCCCATTCGGTGTCCAGTGTCTGGCATCCTATTTCGTCCTCCTAGTTTCATTACCTTACACTTACTTGGTTTGAACTTTAGTAGCCATTTGTTTGACCTTGTAGCCTCATACTATCTTCCTCTGTCTTAATCCTCCTCATAATTTTTGCGTCATCAGCAAACAATGAGAGGAACGAGTCTATACCCTCTGCGAGATCATTTACATATATAAAAAACAGTATAGGTCCAACGACTGATCCCTGCGGGACTCCACTAGTGACGCCTCTCCAATCTGAGACCTCACCTCTCACAGTGACTCACTGTCTTATGTTGCTTAGGTACTCTCTTATCAAATGGAGTAACCTCCCTTTCACTCCAGCCTGCATCTCTAGCTTTTTTAATATCCTCTTATGTGGTACTGTGTCAAAGGCTTTCTGGCAATCCAAAAATATGCAGCCTGCCCATCCCTCTCTTTCTTGCCTGATTTTTGTTACCTGGTCATAGAATTCAATTTGCCCTGTGAGGCAGACTTGCCATCCCTGAACCCATGTTGATGCTGTGTTACAAAGTTCTTTCGCTTCAGATGTTTCACTAGCTTTTTTCGCACAATCTTCATCATCAGCTTGCATGGTATGCAGGTTACTGGCCTGTAGTTCAGTGCCTCCTGTCTATCCCTCTTCTTGTATATCAGGACTACATTAGCTGTCTTCCAAATTTTTGACAATTTCGATGTCACCAGTGATTTCTTATACACTATGGAGAGTGGCAGGCACAGTGTTTCTTCTTCTTCCTTTAGTATCCATGGGGAGATTCCATCTGGGCCTATAGCCTTTGTCACATCCAACTCTAGCAAGAGCTTTATTATATCTTGCTTCTTCCCTTGCTCTAATGTGAAGACCTCTTTTAATTCCTTATTCAGTTCCTGTGTGTGTGTGTACTCACCTAGTTGTGTTTGCGGGGGTTGAGCTCTGGCTCTTTGGTCCCGCCTCTCAACCGTCAATCAACAGGTGTACAGATTCCTGAGCCTATCGGGCTCTATCATATCTACACTTGAAACTGTGTATGGAGTCAGCCTCCACCACATCACTTCCTAATGCATTCCATTTGTCAACCACTCTGACACTAAAAAAGTTCTTCCTAATATCTCTGTGGCTCATTTGGGCACTCAGTTTCCACCTGTGTCCCCTTGTGCGTGTTCCCCTTGTGTTAAATAGACTGTCTTTTTCTACCCTATCAATTCCCTTCAGAATCTTGAATGTGGTGATCATGTCCCCCCTAACTCTTCTGTCTTCCAGCGAAGTGAGGTTTAATTCCCGTAGTCTCTCCTTGTAGCTCATACCTCTCAGCTCGGGTACTAGTCTGGTGGCAAACCTTTGAACCTTTTCCAGTTTAGTCTTATCCTTGACTAGATATGGACTCCATGCTGGGGCTGCATACTCCAGGATTGGCCTGACATATGTGGTATACAAAGTTCTGAATGATTCTTTACACAGGTTTCTGAATGCCGTTCGTATGTTGGCCAGCCTGGCATATGCCGCTGATGTTATCCGCTTGATATGTGCTACAGGAGACAGGTCTGGCGTGATATCAACCCCCAAGTCTTTTTCCTTCTCTGACTCCTGAAGAATTTCCTCTCCCAGATGATACCTTGTATCTGGCCTCCTGCTCCCTACACCTATCTTCATTACATTACATTTCGTTGGGTTAAACTCTAACAACCATTTGTTCGACCATTCCTTCAGCTTGTCTAGGTCTCCTTGAAGCCTCAAACAGTCCTCTTCTGTTTTAATCCTTTTCATAATTTTAGCATCGTCCGCAAACATTGAGAGAAATGAATCGATACCCTCCGGGAGATCATTTACATATATCAGAAACAAGATAGGACCGAGTACAGAGCCCTGTGGGACTCCACTGGTGACTTCACGCCAATCGGAGGTCTCACCCATAACCGTAACTCTCTGCTTCCTATTGCTTAGATACTCCCTTATCCACTTGAGCATCTTACCAGCTGCACCTGCCTGTCTCTCCAGCTTATGTACCAGCCTCTTATGCGGTACTGTGTCAAAGGCTTTCCAACAATCCAAGAAAATGCAGTCCACCCAGCCCTCTCTTTTTTGCTTAATCTTTGTCACCTGATCGTAGAATTCTATCAAGCCTGTAAGGCAAGATTTACCCTCCCTGAACCCATGTTGGCGATTTGTCACGAAGTCCCTTCTCTCCAGATGTGTTACCAGGTTTTTTCTCACGATCTTCTCCATCACCTTGCATGGTATACAAGTCAAGGACACTGGCCTGTAGTTCAGTGCCTCTTGCCTATCGCCCTTTTTGTATATTGGGACCACATTCGCCGTCTTTCATATTTCTGGTAGGTCTCCCGTCTCCAGTGACTTACTATACACTATGGAGAGTGGCAAGCAAAGTGCCTCTGCACACTCTTTTAGTACCCATGGTGAGATCCCATCTGGACCAACAGCCTTTCTAACATCCAGATCCAGCACGTGTCTCTTGACCTCCTCTCTCGTAATTTCGAACTCTTCCAAGGCCGCCTGGTTTACCTCCCTTTCTCCTAGCACAGTGACCTCACCTTGTTCTATTGTGAAGACCTCCTGGAACCTCTTGTTTAGTTCTTCACACTGTCATTCTCTGTATACCTGTCCTCGCCTGTTCGAAGTTTCAATACCTGTTCTTTCACTGTTGTTTTCCTTCTGATGTGACTGGAGTAGCTTTGGTTCGGTCTTAGCTTTGTTTGCTATATCATTTTCAAAACTTTTCTCTGCTTCTCTTCTCACCCTGACGTACTCATTCCTGGTTCTCTGGTATCTCTCTCTGCTTTCTGGTGTTCTGTTATTCCGGAAGTGCCTCCACGCCCTTTTCTTCAGTTTCTTCGCTTCCATACATGCCCTATTATACCATGGATTCTTCTGTTGGTTCTCGGATTTTTCCCTTTGGGCCGGGATGAACCTGTTTACTGCCTCCTGACACTTTTGGGTAACATAGTCCATCATACCCTGTACAGACTTATCTCTGAGGTCTGTGTCCCAAGGTATTTCACTTAGGAAACTTCTCATCTGTTCATAATTCCCCTTTCGGTATGCCAGCTTTTTGATTCCTAGTTCTTTTTTGGGGAAGATAAGTCCTAGCTCTACCAGGTACTCAAAGTTCAATACACTGTGGTCACTCATTCCCAAGGGAGCTTCCATCTTAACTTCCCTTATATCCCACTCATTTAGGGTAAATAACAAATCAAGCATTGCTGGTTCATCTTCTCCTCTCATTCTTGTTGGTTCTTTGATGTGCTGGCTTAGAAAGTTTCTTGTTGCCACGTCCAGCAGCTTAGCTCTCCATGTTTCTGGTCCTCCATGCGGGTCTCTGTTCATCCAATCTATCTTCCCATGGTTGAAGTCACCCATAATTAGTACTCCAGATCAATTCCTGCTAGCAACAGAAGGTGCTCTTTCTATTATGTTAATGGTGGCCATGTTGTTTCTATCATATTCCTGTCTAGGTCTTCTGTCATTTGGTGGTGGATTATATATGACTACAACTATAATTTTTTCCCTCCATTTGTTACAGTACCTGCTATGTAGTCACTGAAACCTTCACAGCCCTGAATATCCATCTCCTCAAAATCCCAGCTTTTTCTTACCAGCAGAGTTACACCACCCCCCACCTCTTCCTTCCCTCTCTTTCCTCATAACATAATAGTCCTGTGGGAACACTGCATTTGTTATCGTTTTCGTGATCTTTGTTTCTGTGAGTGCTATTATGTCTGGGTTTTCCTCTAGTACCAGTTCTCCAAGCTCATTTGCTTTATTTGTAATTCCATCTATGTTAGTGTACATCGCTTTGAGGCTCACTTTCTTCTGTCCCTTCTCAAATCGCCTTCTTGGTGAGTGTTCTGCTGTGGGGGAGGCTGTTCCATGGGTGTGAGGACCTGTGAGGTGGATAACAGGGTCTCAGAGGATACTGGGATGAGGGGCGGGGGATCCAGTGAAGGGGAGGGACAGGGAGGGTATGGGGTGAAAGGGGAGGGAAGATGGGAAGGAAAGGGGGGAGGGAGGACTCGGGAGGAGGGGAGGGGTAGAAGGGTGGGGATTGGGTATGGGGAGACGGAGATTTGGCTGAATATTTGAGTGGGGGTAGGGGGGTTTTCTATGCAGAGAAGGGAGGCGGGGTTGTCCTCCCTTCTGGTGTTACTGGGTAGCTGGTTGTGGGTTCCCCCCTCGCCTCTGGGGGTGTTGTGTTGGGAGCTGTGACTTCCTGGTTTTTCCCTCTCGCCCTGCACCTCTTCCTTGGTTCTGCCGCCATGGCTCTCTCCTCCCTTGTCATGTCTCTCTGGAGGAATACATTTTTTAATTTTCCCACGTTTTTCAGGGAGCTCTTCCTTGATAGGATCTTCACCTTTGTGCTCTTGTTTGCAAACACAATCTTTATCATTCGGTCTCGGTCTTTGTTGTACCAGCCTAGCCTGAAAACCTTCTCAATGCTATGCTCAGCCCCTTCCATGTCTAGTGCCTATAGTACTTCGTTCACTGCTGCTTTGTCCTTGTCATTCCACTCTCTCCTATTAGAGCCATCCTGCTCTTTAATACCCACAACAACCACTGATCTGTTCCTTTCCAGCAGTTGGCTAGTGGAGCGTGCCGCCTCCTGTGAGGTGGCTGTTTTCATGGCCACCTCCATCACTGCAGTCATTACTTCAGAGTTATTTTTTTTTAGTATTTCTGCTAATGTTGCTTTTATTGTGGCATTCTCATCCAAAAAACTATTACCACCTTCTCCCGTGATGGTTTTCTGATTCTCAGCCTTGATACCATTCTCTTTGAGGGCTCTAATCTCCTCCTTTTCTGCTGTCAGCTCTCTTTTCAGGTTGCTTATTTCGTTCTTCATGTACTGCATCATTTCTTGCATCTCACTCCTGATGTCCTCCAGAAACTGGGCGAACATTTCCTTCATTTCGTCACCTTGGCTCTTCCCTGTTCCCCTGGTACCTCTGGCTGCCATGCTTGACCCTGTTCCTATAGTTGTGCCGTGATAGGATTTGTCAGGAGGGCAGAGCGGGATGGGGGAGGGAGAGAGAGAGAGAGAGGAAGAGAGAGAGAAAGAGAGAGAGAGAAAGAGAGAGAG
This sequence comes from Procambarus clarkii, assembly GCF_040958095.1. Taxonomy (NCBI): domain Eukaryota; kingdom Metazoa; phylum Arthropoda; class Malacostraca; order Decapoda; family Cambaridae; genus Procambarus; species Procambarus clarkii. The sequence continues at coordinate 14,013,221 of NC_091170.1, forward strand.
AGAGAAAGGGAGTGATAAAGGGAGAGATAAATTATGAGAGGCTTTCCGACAGTCCAAAAAATGCAGTCCGCCCATCCTTCTCTTTCTTGCTTAATCTTTGTCACCTGATCGTAGAATTCTATCAAGCCTGTAAGGCAAGATTTGTCCTCACTGAACCCATGTTGATGGGTTGTCTCGAAGTCCCTTCTCTTCAGATGTGTTACTAGGTTTTTTCTCACAATCTTCTCCATCACCTTGCATGGTATACAAGTTAAGGACACTGGCCTGTAGTTTAGTGCCTCTTCTCTGTCACCCTTTATGTATTTTGGAACCACATTAACCGTTTTCCATATTTCTGGTAAGTCTCCCATTTCCTGTGACCTACTATACATGATGGAGATTGGCAAGCAAAGTGCTTCTGCACACTCTTTCAATACCCATGGTGAGATCCCGTCTGGACCAACAGCCTTTTTTACATCCATAACCAACAGATGACTCTTTATTTCATCTCTGGTAAGTTCGAACCATATCCATGGCCTCCTGGTTTACTGCCTCCACTCCTAGCTCAAGTACTTTATCTCTTTCTATTGTGAAGACCCTCTGGAATCTCTTGTTGAGTTCTTCGCAGACCTCTTTGTCCTTCTCTGTGTACCTGTCCTCACCCGTTTTAAGTTTCCTCACCTGTTCTTTCACTGTTGTTTGCCTATTGATATGGCTATGGAGCAGGTTTGGTTCAGTCGTGGCTTTGTTTGCTATATCATTTTCATACTGTCTCTGCTTCTCTTCTCACACTAACATACTCATTCCTAGCTGTTTGGTACTCTCTCTGCTTTCTGCTGCTCTGTTATTTCGAACGTTCTCCACCCCCTTTTGTTCCTTTCCTTTGCTTCCATACATGCCCTATTAAACCATGGATTCTTCTTTTCCTTCTCAATTTTTTTTGGGGGGCGGGGATGACCCTGTTTACTGTCTCCTGACACTTTAAGGTGACATAGTCCATCATGTCTTGTACGCCCTTAGTTCTGAATTCTGTGTCACATTGTATTTCTCTTAGGAATTTTCTCATTTCCTCATAATTTCCCTTTCGGTACGACAGCCCTTTATTTTTCATTTCTTTTTGTGAGACGATTATTCCTAGCTCTATCAGGTACTCAAAGATCATTACACTGTGATCATTCAGTCTTACAGGGGCTTCCAGATTAACTTCCCTTATAGCCCACTCATTCATTGTGAATATCAGATCAAACATGGCTGGTTCGTATTCTCTTCCTCTCATTGTTGTCGTACATATGTCATGTGTGGTGTGTCATGTGTGGTGTGTCATGTGTGGTCGGTCATGTGTGGTGTGTGATGTGTGGTGTGTGATGTGTGGTGTGTGATGTGTGGTGTATCATGTGTGGTGTGTCATGTGTGGTGTGTCATGTGTGGTGTGTCATGTGTGGTCGGTCATGTGTGGTGTGTCATGTGTGGTGTGTCATGTGTGGTGTGTCATGTGTGGTGTGTCATGTGTGGTGTGTCATGTGTTTTTGTGTCATGTGTTTTGTGTCATGTGGGGTGTGTCATGTATGGTGTGTGGTGTGTCATGTGTGGCGTGTCATGTGTGGTGCGTCATGTGTTGTGAATGATGTGTGGTGAGTCATATGTGGTGTGTCATGTGTGGTGTATCATGTGTGGTGTATCATGTGTGGTGTGTCATGTGTGGTGTGTCATGTGTGGTGTGTCATGTGTGGTCGGTCATGTGTGGTGTGTCATGTGTGGTGTGTCATGTGTGGTGAGTCATGTGTGGTGTGTCATGTCTTGGTGTCACGTGTGGTGTGTCATGTGTTGTGAGTCATGTGTGGTGTGTCATGTGTGGTATGTCATGTGTTGTGAGTCATGTGTGGTGAGTCATGTGTGGTGTGTCATGTCTTGGTGTCAAGTGTTGTGTGTCATGTGTTGTGAGTCATGTGTGGTGTGTCATGTGTGGTGTGTCATGTGTGTGATGTGTCATGTATGCCGTGCCTTTGGTTGTGTGTATGTTATGGCCAGTAACCGGGTTCTTTACTTATAACAAACTGTCTATGTGGCCTTATTGCCTCTTCTTACTCCATCCCACCGCGAGTCATAGGTAAGTTATTACAAACTACCAGTAATAATAAATCTAAAGGAAAAGGGGTAAACAACACTAAACAAAACCATCACCAGTGTACTTCTTAACTTTATATACACATATGTACATGACATAACACTGCAGGTGTCACTTTCACACACGACACTATAAAACTTCTGCAATTTTTCCCGGCGAGTCCACTTTTATCTTCTATCGTCCACCACTCAGGTTCCTTCCCTGAGTCTGTCTTCCATGGTCCTCACGCCGACGAGTCCACCTTTATAAGTAAACATTGGGCCAGTCCTACACTGTATCGTCGCGGTGCCACAACACCACTTCTACTCTCCAGCAACACTGGCAGGGGTCTCCAGCAACACACTAGCAGGGGTCTCCAGCAACACTGGCAGGGGTCACCAGCAACACACTAGCAGGGGTGTCCAGAAACGCCTTGGCAGGGGTCTCCAGCAACACACTAGCAGGAGTCTCCAGCAACACACTGGCAGGGGTCTCCAGCAACACACTGGCAGGGGTCACCAGCAACACTGGCAGGGGTCTGCAGCAACACTGGCAGGAGTCTCCAGCAACAAACTGGAAGGGATCTCCAGCAACACTGGCAGGGGTCTCCAGCAACAAACTGGCAGGGGTCTCCAGCAACACTGGCAGGGGTCTCCAGCAACACTGGCAGGGGTCTGCAGCAACACTGGCAGGAGTCTCCAGCAACAAACTGGAAGGGATCTCCAGCAACACTGGCAGGGGTCTCCAGCAACAAACTGGCAGGGGTCTCCAGCAACACTGGCAGGGGTCTCCAGCAACACACAGGCAGGGGTCTCCAGCAACACACTGGCAGGGGTCTCCTGCAACACACAGGCTGGGGTCTCCAGCAACATGCTGGCAGGGGACTCCAGCAACACACTAGCAGGGGTTTTCAGCAACACCCTGACAGGGGTCTTCAGCAACACCCTGGCAGGGGTCTTCAGCAACACACTGGCAGGGGTCTCCAGCATCACGCTGGCAGGGGGTCTCCAGCAACACGCTGGCAGGGGGTCTCCAGCAACACACAGGCAGGGGTCTCCAGCAACATCCTGGCTGGGGTCTTCAGCAACACACAGGCAGGGGTCTCCAGCAACACGCTGGCAAGGGTCTCCAGTAACACACAGGCAGGGGTCTCCAGCGACACACAGGCAGGAGTGTGCAGCAACACACTGGCTGGGGTCTCCAGCAACACTGGCAAGGGTGCTTCTAACAGCAGCATGAAGCACCAGGTTATACTAACAGCAGCATGAAGCACCAGCTAATACTGCCAACAGCATGAAGCACCAGGGTATACTAACAGCAACATGAAGCACATGGTTATACTAACAGTAGCATGAAACACCAGCTAATTAACAGCAGCATGAAGCACCAGGTAATACTAACAGCAGCATGAAGGCCCAGGTTATACTAGCAGCAGCATGAAGCACCAGCTAATACTAACAGCATCATGAAGCACCAGCTAATACTAACAGCAGCATGAAGCACCAGGTTATACTAACAGCAGCATGACGCACAAAGTTATACAAACAGCAGCATGAAGCACCAGCTAATACTAACTGCAGCACGAAGCACCAGTTATTACTAACAGCAGCATGAAGCACCAGGTTCTACTAAAAGCAGCATGAATCACCAGGTTATACTAGCAGCAGCATGAAGCACCAGCTTATACTAACAGAAGCATGAAGCACCAGGTTATACTAACAGCAGCGTGAAGCACCAGGGTTATACTAACAGCAGCATGAAGCACCAGGTTACACTAACAGCAGCATGAAGCACCAGGTTATACTAACAGCAGCATAAAGCACCAGCTAATACTAACAGCAGCATGAAGCACCAGCTAATAGTAACCACAGCATGAAGCACCAGGTTATACTAACAGCAGCATGAAGCACCAGCTAATAGTAACCACAGCATGAAGCACCAGGTTATACTAACAGCAGCATGAAGAACCAGGTAATTCTAAATGCAGCATGAAACACCAGCCAATACTAACAGCAGCATGAAACACCAGGTTATACTAACAGCACCATGAAGCACCAGCTAATAGTAAGAGCAGTATGAAGCACTCGATAATACTGCAGCAGCATGAAGCACCATCTACTACTAACAGCAGCATGAAGAACCAAGTTATACTAACAGCAGCATGAAGCACCAGCTAATACTAACAGCAGCATGAAACACCAGCTAAAATTAACAGCTGCACGAAGCACCAGGTTATACTAACAGCAGCATGAAGCACCAGGTTATACTAACAGCAGCATGAAGCGCCAGGTTATACTAACAGCAGCATGAAGCGCCAGCTAATACTAACAGCAACATGAACCACCATATAATATAACCACTATATATAACAATATATATAATCACTAACAGCAGCGTGAAGCACTAGATTATACTAACAGCAGCGTGAAGCACCAGGTTATAATACCAGCAGTGTGAAGCACCAGGTTATACTAACAGCAGCATGAACCACAAGCTAATACTGACAGCAGGGTGAAGCACCAGGTTATATTAACAGCAGCATGAAGCACCAGGTTATACTAGCAGCAGCATGAAGCACCAGGTTATACTTGCAGCAGCATGAAGTAACAGGTTATACTAACAGCAGCAAAAAGCACCAGCTAATACTAACAGCAGCATGAAGCACCAGCTACTACTAACAGCAGCATGAAGAACCAGGCTATACTAACAGCAGCATGAAGCACCAGCTAATACTAACAGCAGCATGAAGCACCAGCTAATATTAACAGCAGCATGAAGCACCAGCTAAAATTAACAGCAGCACGAAGCACCAGGTTATACTAACGGCAGCATGAAACACCAGCTAAAATTAACAGCAGCACGAAGCACCAGGTTATACTAACAGCAGCATGAAGCACCAGGTTATACTAACAGCAGCATGAAGCGCCAGCTAATACTAACAGCAACATGAACCACTATATAATAATAACAGCAGCTTGAAGCACTAGATTATACTAACAGCAGCGTGAAGCACCAGGTTATAATACCAGCAGTGTGAAGCACCAGGTTATACTAACAGCAGCATGAACCATAAGCTAATTCTGACAGCAGCGTGAAGAACCAGGTTGTACTAGCAGCAGCAAGAAGGAACAGGTTATACTAGCAGCAGAATAAAGCACCAGGTTATACTTGCAGCAGCATGAAGCACCAGGTTATATTAGCAGCAGCATGAAGCACCAGGTTATACTAGCAGCAGCATGAAGCACCAGGTTATACTAGCAGCAGCATGAAGCACCAGGTTATACTAGTAGCAGCAAGAAGTACCAGGTTATACTAGCAGCAGCATGAAGTACCATGTTATACTAGCGGCAGTAAGAAGAACCAGGTTATACTAGCAGCAGCTTGAAGCACTAGGTTATACTAGCAGCAGCATGAAGCAGCAGGTTATACTAGCAGCAGCATGAAGCACCAGGTTATACTAGCAGCAGCATGAAGCACCAGGTTATACTAGCAGCAACATGAAGCACCAGGTTATACTAACAGCAGCATGAAGCACCAGGTTATACTAACAGCAGCATGAAGCACCAGGTTATACTAACAGCAGCATGAAGCACCAGGTTATTCTAACAGCAACATGAAGCACCAGGTTATACTAACAGCAGCATGAAGCACCAGGTTATACTAACAGCAGCAGGAAGCACCAGGTTATACTAACAGCAGCATGAAGCACCAGGTTATATTTAAAGCAATATGAAGCACAATTTTATACTTAGAGCAGCATGAAACACCAGGTTATACTAAGAGCAGCATGAAGCACCAGGTTATACAAACAGCAGCATGAAGCACCAGGTTATACTTAAAACAGCATGAAGCACCAGGTTATACTAACAGCAGCATGAAGCACCGTGTTGCACAAATAGCAGCATGAAGCACCAGGTTATACCTCTTCCTTCCTTAGTCAATTGCGATATATACATATCCATTTACGCTCGAGATGTCTATCGAGAGCCGCGAATGCGCAATGAGGAAGAGGAGGAAGACGGGAGAGTGTCACTAGACACCTCAGTAAGAGAGCACGGTGCGTACGCCATCGACAGCGTGTAGCAGAGCTACGTTTTGATCCTACTTATTTCGTTCCACGACCAGTTGAGCGGTGCCACGTTATCTGGCACAATAGCCGTGTCCCAGACTAGCATATCTGCAATTCCAAAGTCAACGCCTTTCAAGCAGCAGCTGGAGGACGAAGAATTGCTCAAGTCTCCACATCAACGGACACGCGACTCGGCAGCTAGGTTCACCTGTTTATCATGTGGCCACAGTTAACATTTAAGCTAGTTGTCGTTAGGCCGTACAAAAAAAACAAAATCCCGTACGTGTCTTTAGTAAATTTACCATCTAAATTGATGATTATTTTCATGATTTTCTCATGAAAGAATTTACAGTGCTTGAATATAAATTGCACAGATATTAACTGATGATTTCCACTGTTATCCTCATAATTTAGAATGTATTTGTAGTTACTTATTATGTAGAAGATTTCTACAATGTAATTGCCTTTCAGTACCAAGGCGACGCCAACCGAGGTGCTAAGCTTCCCCACCGTTTCGTGCAACAATTTGCCCTATACAACACGTCGTCGGTGGAGCGTAGCAACTGATTACACCTCACTAGATTTACAGCTAAGCTGTTCCTTTTTTATCTGTAGCAATAACTCTGTAGTTACAGTAGTGATCTCTCAAAGAGATCAATTACATTAACCCATTGATATATACTGTACTATTCTATCCAACAGTATATTAAGGTGCATTTACCTCCAATTAATATTATATAATCAACCTTATTTACTTTCACATTTTATTTACTCAGGTGAAGAACCAGCACCAGAATAATGGTAGGGAAGTATTAATCTTTTAGCATGTAACCCCCCAAGTTTGTGTAAGTTAATTTGACTCCATTTATATCAGAAATACAGTTTCACTAAGATCCATAGGACACTAGTTGCAGGGATCAGTTTTTCCATTGCCTTATTTTGTTTTCCACTTTTTCTCAAAAAGTGGTGATCCTTCATAGCTATCGAAGTATATATTTAATTATTAGTTATTGGAGTCAGATTTTCCCCACACTAGACCACTTGAGCAGACTAACAAGTGTATGAATCACTAGACCACTAGAGCAGACTAACAAGTGAATGAAGCACTTATGAAGCACTAGACCACTAGAGCAGACTAACAAGTGTATGAAGCACTAGACCACTTGAGCAGACTAACAAGTTTATGAAGCCCTAGACCATTAGAGCAGACTAACAAGTGTATGAAGCACTATACCACTGGAGCAGACTAACAAGTGTATGAAGCACTAGACCACAGGAGCAGACTAACAAGTGAATGACAAGGAGGTGTGTGAAGAACTCAACAAGAGATTCCAGGAGGTTTTCACAATAGAACAAGAAGAAGTTCCTGTGTGCACTATATGAGGAGGAGACAAACCAAGCAACCTTGGAGGAATTTGACCTCACCAGTGATGTGGTCAAAAGATGTCTGTTGGAGCTGGATGTGACAAAGGCTGTTGGGCCTAACAGAATCTCACCATGGATACTAATGGAAGATGAAGAAGCACTAAATGTGCCACTCTCTACACTCTCTATGGTGTATAACAGGTCACTGGAAAAAGGAGACCTACCAGAAAGTTGGAAGACTGCTAACATAGTCCCAATATATAAGAAGGGTGACAGGCAAGAGGCACTGAACTACAGGATAGTTCCCTAACCATGCAAGGTGATGGAGAAGATCGTGAGGAAAAGGCTCGTAGAACATCTGGAGGGAAATAAATTTGCAACACACCACCAACATTGGCTCAGAGATGGTAAATCGTGCTTAACAGGTTTACTATAATTCTATGACCAGGCAACAAAAATTAGGCAGGAAAGGGAAAAGTTGGCCGACTGCATTTTCCTGGACTGCCAAAATTTTTTGACAGAGTACCCTATAAAAGGCTGCTAAAAAAGGTGGAGCAACAGGCAAGAGTAAAAGGGAAGGTGCTCCAGTGGATAAGGTAATACTTAAGCAACAGGAAACAGCGAGTAACTGTGAGGGGGGAGACATCAGATTGGTGAGATGTCACCAGCGGAGTCCCACAGGGCTCAGTACTTGAACCCATCCTGTTCCTAATATTTGTAAACGATCTTACGGAGGGTATAGACTCATTCCTCTCAATGTTTGCTGATGATGCAAAAATTATGAGAAGAATCAAGACGGATGAAGATAGACAGAGACTACAGGATGACCTGGACAAACTGGAGGAATTGTCTAAAAAATGGCTGTTAAAGTTCAACTCAGGAAAGCGTAAAGTAATGAAATTAGACGAAGGGAGCAGAAGGCTGAACACAAGGGAGGAGAAATCCTGCAAGAGTCAAATAGAGAGAAAGATCTAGGGGTCGACATCACACCGAACCTGTCCCCAGAAGCCCACATCAAAAGGATATCATCAGCGGCATATGCTAGACTGGCCAACATAAGAACTGCCTTTAGGAACTTATGTAAGGAATCGTTCAGGACCCTGTATACCACTTATGTCAGACCAATCTTGGAATATGCAGCGCCAGCCTGGAGTTCATACCTAGTTAAACAAAAGACATAGTTAGAGAAGATTCAGCGGTATGCCACAAGGCTTGTCCAGGAACTGAGAAAAATGAGGTACGAGGAAAGGCTAAAGAAGCTGAACCTAATGTCCCTGGAAAACAGAAGAGTTAGGAGAGACATGATAACTATGTACAAAATTCTCAGGAGAATTGACAGGGTGGACAAAGACAAAGACAAACTCTTCAGCACGGGAAAACACGAACAAGGGGACACAGGTGGAAATTTAGTACCCAGATGAGCCTCAGAGACGTTAGAAAGAATATGTTCAGTGTCAGAGTAGTTAATAAATGGAATACACTAGGAAGTCATGTGGTAGAGGCTGACTCCATACACAGTTTCACATCATGACGCCACATCACCCCACTCCTGGGACGTCATTTTGACGCCTCATCACCCCACTCCTGGGCCCTCATCTTGACACCTCATCACCCCACATATGGGCCCTCATCTTGAGGCCTCATCACCCCACTTCAGGGCCCTCATCTTGACGCCTCATCACCCCACTCCCGGGCCCTCATCTTGACGCCTCATCACCCTACTCCTGGGCTTTCATCTTGACGCCTCATCACCCCACTCCTGGGGGCTTCATATTGACGCCTCATCAGCCCACTCCTGGGGCCTCATCTTGATGCCTCATCACCCCACACCTGGGGCCCTCATCTTGACACCTCATCACCCCAATCCTGGGCCCTCATCTTGACGCCTCATCACCCCACTCCTGGACCCTCATCTTGACGCCTCATCACACCACTCCTGGGCCCTCATCTTGACGCCTCATCACCCCACTCCTGGGCCCTCATCTTGACGCCTCTTCACCCCACTCCTGGGCCATCATCTTGATGCCTCATCTCCCCACTCCAGTGCCCTCATCTTGACGCCTCATCACCCCCACACATGGGCCCTTATCTTGACGCCTCATCACCCCACTACAGGACTCTCATCTTGACGTCTCATCACCCCACTCCTGGGCTTTTATCTTGACGCTTCAATACCCCACTCCTGGGGCCGTATCGTGACGCCTCATCACCCAACTCCTGGGGCCTCATATTGACGCCTCATCACCCCACTCCTGGGCCCTCATCTTGACGCCTCATCACCCCACTCCTGGGGCCTCATCTTGACGCCTCATCACCCCACTCCTGGGCCCTCATCTTGACGCCTCATCACCCCACTCCTGGGGCCTCATCTTGACGCCTCATCACCCCACTCCTGGGCCAACATCTTAACGCCTCATCACCCCACTCCTGGGCCCTCATCTTGACGCCTCATCACCCCACTCCTGGGGACTCATATTGACGCCTCATCACCCCACTCCTGGGCCCTCATCTTGACGCCTCATCACCCCACTCCTGGGCTCTCATCTTGAGACCTCATCTCCCCACTCCAGGGCCCTCATCTTGACGCCTCATCACCCCACTCCAGAGCCCTCATCTTGACGCCTCATCACCCCACTCCAGGGCTTTCATCTTGACGCTTCAATACCCCACTCCTGGGGCCGTATCGTGACGCCTGATCACCCCACTCCTGGGGCCTCATCTTGACGCCTGATCACCCCTCTCCAGGGCCCCTCAACTTGACGCCTCATCACCCCACTCCTGGGCCCTCATCTTGACGCCTCATCACCCCACTCCTGGGGCCTCATCTTGACGCCTCATCACTTCACTCCTGGGCCCTCATCTTGACGCCTCATCACCCCACTTCTGGGGCCTCATCTTTATGTCTCATCACCCCACTCCTAGGCCCTCATCTTGACGCCTCATCACCCCACTCCTGGGGCCTCATTTTGACGCCTCATCACCCCACTCCTGGGGGACTCATATTGACGCCTCATCACCCCACTCCTGGGCCCTCATCTTGACGCCTCATCACCCCACTCCTGGGCTCTCATCTTGAGACCTCATCTCCCCACTCCAGGGCCCTCATCTTGACGCCTCATCACCCCACTCCAGAGCCCTCATCTTGACGCCTCATCACCCCACTCCAGGGCTTTCATCTTGACGCTTCAATACCCCACTCCTGGGGCCGTATCGTGACGCCTGATCACCCCACTCCTGGGGCCTCATCTTGACGCCTGATCACCCCTCTCCAGGGCCCCTCAACTTGACGCCTCATCACCCCACTCCTGGGCCCTCATCTTGACGCCTCATCACCCCACTCTTGACGCCTCATCTTGACGCCTCATCACTTCACTCCTGGGCCCTCATCTTGACGCCTCATCACCCCACTTCTGGGGCCTCATCTTTATGTCTCATCACCCCACTCCTGGGCCCTCATCTTGACGCCTCATCACCCCACTCCTGGGGCCTCATTTTGACGCCTCATCACCCCACTCCTGGGCCCTCATCTTGACGCCTCATCACCCCACTCCTGGGCCCTCATCTTGACGCTTCAATACCCCACTCTTGGGCCCTCATCTTGACGCCTCATCACCCCACTCCTGGGACCTCATCTTGACGCCTCATCACCCCACCCCTGGGTCCTCATCTTGACGCCTCATCACCCCACTCCTGGGCCCTCATCTTGACGCCTCATCACCCCACTCCTGGGCTCTCATCTTGACACCTCATCTTCCCACTCCAGGGCCCTCATCTTGACGCCTCATCACCCCACTCCTGGGGCCTCATCTTGACGCATGATCACCCCTCTCCAGGGCCCCTCAACTTGACGCCTCATCACCCCACTCCTGGGCCCTCATCTTGACGCTTCATCACCTCACATATGGGCCCTCATCTTGAGGCCTCATCACCCCTCTTCAGGGCCCTCATCTTGACGCCTCATCACCCCACTCCACTGCCAGTATTGATCCTATTCGTACAAGTGAAGGTTCATACACGGAGGATGACAAAGAAATTAGTGAAATCCTAAAAAAACAGTATGAGGACATGTTTAGCACTCCAATAAACAACATGAAGGTGGAAGATCCAGACAATTTCTTTATGCGGGATATTCAAACCCCTTGTAAATATAACTGATATAAACACGAGCGCACTAAATTTTGAAAGAGAAATTGAAAACATGCCCATGCACTCGGCCCCAGGTCCAGACTCATGGAATTCAATATTTATAAAGAAATGCAAAGTGCCTGTAGCACAGGCACTCAGTATAGTGTGGAGGAAGAGCTTGGACACGGGGGAGATACCAGATGCACTTAAAGTAGCAGACATAGCCCCTCTACTCAAGGGAGGGAGCAGAGCATTGGCAAAGAATTATAGACCAGTTGCACTAACATCGCACATCATAAAAGTATTTGAGAGAGTGATTAGGAGTCAGGTCACCAATTTCATGGAGACCAATGACCTTCACATCCCAGGCCAACATGGATTTCGAGCGGGAAGATCGTGCCTCTCACAGCTAATTGAGCACTACGACAAAGTCACTTATGCATTAGAAGAAAAACAGAATGCTGATGTGATATACACGGACTTCGCAAAGGCTTTCGATAAATGTGACCATGGCGTGATAGCACACAAAATGAAGTCAATGGGAATAACCGGTAAAGTAGGACGCTGGATACTCAGTTTTCTGTCAAACAGGACTCGGCGAGTAACGGTCAACCATATAAAATCTAGTCCAAGTGCAGTTAAAAGCTCTGTACCTCAGGGTACAGTCCTTGCACCGCTGCTTTTCCTTATTCTCATATCAGATATAGACAAAAATACAAGTCACAGCTTCGTATCATCCTTTGCAGATGACACAAAAATCAGTATGAAAATTACCTCGGCTGAAGACATTGAAAAACTTCAAGCTGATAATAATAAAGTTTTCGACTGGGCATCAGAAAATAACATGATGTTTAACAGTGATAAATTCCAGGTCCTCAGGTACGGTAAAAATGAGGACATAATACAGAGTACAAAACACAATCAAATGTACCCATAGTAGGAAAGCAGCAAGTAAAGGATTTGGGAATAATAATGTCTGACGACCTAACGTTTAAGGAGCATAACCAAGCAAATATTGCGACAGCGAGAAAAATGATAGGATGGATTACGAGAACTTTCAAATCCAGGGATCCCATCACAATGGTTGTACACTTCAAGTCACTTGTGTTGTCCCGTCTTGAGTACTGCTCAGTACTCACTTCCCCCTTCAGAGCAGGAGAGATTGCTGAAATAGAGGGAATACAGAGAACATATACGGCACGCATAGACGCAATAAAGCACCTAAATTATTGGGATCGTCTCAAAGCCCTCCAAATGTACTCACTAGAAAGAAGACGAAAGAGATATCAAATAATATACACCTGGAAGATACTAGAGGGCCAAGTAACAAATCTACACAGTAAAATGACAACGTACTGGAGTGAACGATATGGAAGATAAGGCAGAATAGAACCAGTGAAGAGCAGAGGTGCCATAGGCACAATCAGAGAACACTGTATAAACATCAGAGGTCCGCGGTTGTTCAACGTCCTCCCAGCAAGCATAAGAAATATTGCCGGAACAACCGTGGACATTTTCAAGAGGAAACTAGATTTATTCCTCCAAGGAGTGCCGGACCAACCGGGCTGTGGTGGGTATGTGGGCCTGCGGGCCGCTCCAAGCAACAGCCTAGTGGACCAAACTCTAACAAGTCAAGCCTGGCCTCGGGCCGGGCTTGGGGAGTAGAACAACTCCCAGAACCCCATCAACCAGGTATCAACCAGGCCCTCATCTTGACGCCTCATCACCCTACTCCTGGGCTTTCATCTTGACGCATCATCACCCTCACTCCCAGGGCCTCATCTTGACGCCTCATCATCCCCACTCCTGGGCCCACATCTTGACGCCTCATCACCCCACTCTTGGGGTCTCATATTGACGCCTTAGGACCACACTCCTGGGGCCTCATCTTGATGCCTCATCACCCCACACCTGGGCCCTCATCTTGATGCCTCATCACCCCTCTCCTGGGGCCTCATCTTGACGCCTGATCACCCCACACCTGGGGCCCTCATCTTGACACCTCATCACCCCAATCCTGGGCCCTGATCTTTACGCCTCATAACCCCCCTCCTGGGGCCTCATCTTGACGCCTCACCACCCCACTCCTGGGCCCTCATCTTGACGCCTCATCACCCCACTCCTGGGGCCTCATCTTGACGCCTAATCACCCCTCTCCTGGGGCCTCATCTTGACGCCTCGTCTGCCTACTCCTGGGGACTCATCTTTACGCCTCATCACCCCATTCCTGGGGCCTCATCTTGACGTCTCATCACCCCATTCCTGGGGCCTCATCGTGACGCCTTATAACCCGCTTCTGGGGCCTCATCATGACGCCTCATCACCCCACTCCTGGGGTCTCATCTTGACGCCTCATCAACCCACGCCTGGGGGCCTCATCTTGACGCCTCATTACACCACTCTTGGGACCTCATCATGACGCCTCATCACCCCACTCTTGTGCCCTCATCTTGACGCCTCATCACAACACACCTGGGGCCCTCATCTTGACACCTCATCACCCCAATCCTGGGCCCTCATCTTTACGCCTCATAACCCCCCTCCTGGGGCCTCATCTTGACGCTTTACCACCCCACTCCTGGGCCCTCATCTTGACGCCTCATCACCCCACTCCTGGGGCCTCATCTTGACGCCTAATCACCCCTCTCCTGGGGCCTCATCTTGACGCCTCGTCTGCCTACTCCTGGGGACTCATCTTTACGCCTCATCACCCCATTCCTGGGGCCTCATCTTGACGTCTCATCACCCCATTCCTGGGGCCTCATCGTGACGCCTTATAACCCGCTTCTGGGGCCTCATCATGACGCCTCATCACCCCACTCCTGGGGTCTCATCTTGACGCCTCATCAACCCACGCCTGGGGGCCTCATCTTGACGCCTCATTACACCACTCTTGGGACCTCATCATGACGCCTCATCACCCCACTCTTGTGCCCTCATCTTGACGCCTCAACACCCCATTTCTGGGGTCTCATTTTAAAGTCATCACCCCGCTCCTGGGCCCTCATATTGACACCTCATCACCAAACTAATGGGGACTCATCTTGACGCCTCATCACCCCACTCCCTGGACCTCATCTTGACGCCTCATCAACCCACTCCTGGGGCCTCATCTTGACGCCTCATCACCCCAATCTTGGGGCCTCATCTTGACGCCTCAACACCCTACTCCTGGGACCTCATCTTGATGCCTGATCACCCCACTTTTGGGCCCTCATCTTGACGCCTCATCACCCCACTCCAGGGCCGTCATCTTGACACCTCGTCACCCTATTCCTGGGGCCTCATCTTCACGCTTCTTCACTCCACTCCTTGGGGCCTCATCTTGACGCCTCATCACCCCTCTCCTGTGGCCACATCTTGACACCTCATCACCCCACTCCTGGGGCCTCATCTTCTCGCCTCATCAGACCACTCTTGGTCCCTCATCTTGACGCCTCATGACCTTACTCCGGGGCCCTCATCTTCACGCCTCATCACCCCACTCCTGGGACCTCATCATGACGCCTCATCACCTCATTCCTGGACCCTCATCTTGACGCCTCATCACCCCACTCCTGGGGTCTCATCTTGACTCATCATCACCTCATTCCTGGAGCCTCATCATGACGCCTCATTACCTCACTCCAGGTCTCTCATCTTCATGCCTCATCACCCCACTCTCTGGGCCTCATCTTGACGCCTCTTCATCTCTCTCTTGGGAACTCATCATGACGCCTCATCACCCCACTCTTGGGCACTCATCTTGACACCTCATCATCACGCCTCATCACCCCACTCTTGGGCCCCTCATCTTCACGCCTCATCATCCCACTTTTGGGCCCTCATCCTAACGCATGATCGGCGATAGCTTCCTGTTGGGTGTCCTGCTTCTAATTGTGGCTCCATGGTGGGTATGGGGGCACATTCGTGGATGAATTTCTTTCTCTTCGTCTCTATGTCGTTGAATGTTTCCGTTGTACCCTCTCAGGCTCGTGGGGTGGGCGACCAAGCCCCCGAGTCGGCCTGTATTGGAAGACCAGGCTCTGTAGCTCCTGCTGCGTTGGGCCCCGACCTTGCTCCTCCTTTGACCGTCCTGACTTCTTCCCCCAGCTCTCCTCCCTCCTCTGTGGTTGGGTCGAGCCTCCAGCCCCCGGTGGTGACCACTTCATCTCCTGGTGCGGCTAAGTCTCTTGTTGTGACTACTGTGCCTATTGACCCCTCTCTCTCTAGGGGTTCTCGACGCCGTTCGCGCCCCAGCCGCACTCGCTCGATTCCTTCCCGTGCTAATGCGTATCAAGCCTTGCTTGGTCCTGCTTCATGGGGCAAATACTTTGATCTCCTCCCTCTTGATTATGCGCCTCCTGACGATTTCTCCCTCCATCGGCATCTTGTAGATTCCGTGGATGCGTCTGTTATTTTCAACCCCACTCGTCTCGGTACACGTGTTGTTGCTGCTCCTTCTCAGGATGCAGCTTCCCGCTTGGCTGCCTTATCTTGCCTTGGCGAGATCCCTGTTCGGGTCTCCAAGAACGTTCAGATGAATGCCAGTGTTGGCACTATTCTCCTCCCACCCCATGTTGCAACCGGTGTTCGGAATCTGCAGGATTGCAACGATGATATTCGGCATATCCTTGATGCCCAAGGCCATTCTGTCCTCCAGGTTGACTCGTTTACTCGTCCCCCTCGTGGTCGTCGCCGTCAACCCCTTCGCGTTGTGAAGATCACCTTTGATGGTAGGACCCTTCCATCCTCTGTCATTCTTGCTGGTGCTAGGTGCTCTGTCCAGGAGTACATTCCTTCTCCTCGACTTTGTAACAAGTGCTGGAGGTTTGGACATGGTGCCCTCCGCTGCTCTGGGACTGTCTCTCTCTGTCCTTTGTGTGGGGGTGAAGGTCACTCTAAGTCGGAGTGCACTTTTCCCCAAGCTCGCTGCCTCAACTGCGGTGAGGCCCACCCTACCTTCCCCCGTGCCTGTGTCCATTACAAGCTTGAGGCAGCCGTCCTCAACCTGAAGCACCAGGAGCGTTTATCTTTTCCTGAAGCGAGGCGCCAGGTTCGCCGGCTCCCGCCTTATACTAACATCTCTTATGCTCGCATGTTGCGCTCTTCCTCTCCTCGTCCTTCCCCACTTCCTCAGACTCACAACCGTTTCCGGGCCTTGGACCCTGATACGTCCACTGCCCCCTCCTCTGTCCCTTTGTGTTCTGTCCCGAGGGGTCCCCCTCCTGGTCCTCTGTCTGGGGTTCCCCTTCTTTCTACCCGGTCTGTCATGTCTCCTGTGTCTTCTTCCTCGTCCCCCTCCGATCCTCCTTCCCATCCTCTTCCTCCATCTATCGGCTCTCCCCGCCGCCTGTCGGTGCAGGCGGATGTCCATCGCTCTCCTAACGACCGTCGTGTGTGCTCTCGTTCAGCTTCTCCTGTTGAGACACTGGAATCCGTTGCCCGGTACGTAGTTGCTGGGACACCAGTCTCTTTAAGTCAGAAGCGTAAGCCTGGCTCCTCTCCTTCCTCCTCCCCGGCGGGTAAGAAGGCTTCGCTTTCTTCCTCAGCTCCTACTTCTGGCTCTGTTGCTCCTTCCCCTCCCGTTTCAGTGCTTGCGCCCCCTGTTCCTGGTATGGAGGTTTCTTTGGCCCCTGCTTCCCTTTCGGTTGCTGCTCTTGCTGGGGTGCGCTCCCCTCTTTCTGCTGCTGTCCTTGACTGCTCCTCTCCGTTGTCTCTTCCTCCTTCCTCCTCCTCCGGACCCCGCCCGCCCACCTCTGATCTGTTCTCCCGTTTCCTTCCCTCCGTCTTTGCTCAGTTTACCCATGCCCCCTAACCCTGACTTTGCTAACCCTGATCCCGACCCTGATATTCTTTAACGTACTCTGTTGCTCTTTCGCCTTTGTTTCTTTCTTGTTCTCTGTTTTTGTCCTTTCTCTTCTCGTCGTTGTCCATTCTTCAATGGAACGTTCGAGGTTATTACGCCAATTTCCTCGAACTCCAACTTCTGATTTCGCGGTTTTCGCCCCTTTGTGTCTGTCTCCAGGAGCCGATGCTTGGTGTTTGTTCTGGTCGTTTTTGTGGCTATTCCTTTCTCTCCCCCCCCCCCCCAGCCGTTGCTGGGGCTTCTAATTCTTCTGCTCTCTTGATTCATGCTGATGTTCCCTTTGTTCCTTTACTTTTCCTTCGCCTCTCCATTGTTCTGCTGCTCATATCTTTGTTGGGAAATGGTACACAGTTTGTTCCATTTATCTCCCCCCGAGTGTCCCGCTCTCTCTTCCTGATTTGAAACACCTCCTAGACTCCTTGCCGGAGCCTGTGCTCCTGCTGGGTGACTTCAATTGTCGTCATTCTCTTTGGGGTGACGTTCTGACGAATACCCGGGGTCGCCTTCTTGAGCAGTTTCTCCTCTCTTCTTCCTTGTCTCTTCTGAGTTCTGGTGAGCCCACTCATTTGGACTCTCGGACTCGCACCCTTTCTTGTCTTGATCTTTCTCTCTGCTCTTCTTCTCTTTACTTAGATTTCACGTGGCAGGTTCTTGATGACCTCCATGGAAGTGATCATTTCCCCATCCTTGTTTCCTTTTTCTCTTTTCGCCCTTCCCTCTCTTTCCCTAGGTGGCAGTTTGCTAAGGAGACTGGACCCTATTTACCCTCAGTGCTGCTCTCTCTGACCTCTCCCTTCTGCCTCTCTCTCGGGCTCTCCTCCTTTTTCATGACACTGTCTTCAACGCTGCCCTCCACTCTATTCCTCGCTCTTCCTCTCGGGGTCCACGGAAGTGCGTTCCCTGGTGGAATGCGGACTGTGCTCGGGCTGTCCGCTGTAAGCGTGCAGCCTGGAAGAGGCACCGCCGTAGGCAGACGACCGATTATTTTCTTTTCTTTCGAAAAGCGAGTGCGGTGGCCCGTAGGGCCATCCGTACGGCTAAACGTAAATGTTGGGCATCTTATGTCTCAACAATTACGTCCGGAACCCCTCTGACCCAGATCTAGAAGCGTATCCGCAAGATAGCGGGTAAGTTCGTTCCCGATGTTTCACCGGTCCTTCACCTCCATGATACTCTTGTGGCGGACCCGTTGCAGGTCGCTTTCGAACTGGGTTCCCACTTTTCTTCTGTTAGCTCTGGTCTTCATCTTCCCCAATCTTTCCTTCTTCGTAAACCTGTCCTTGAGTCTCGTCCTTTAGATTTCTGCACTCATCTTCAGCTTTCCTATAATGATCCCTTCTCTCTCTCTGAACTTCGTTCTGCCCTGGCCCTCTGCGGTTCTACGTCGGCGGGCTCCGATGGTATTCATTATGACATGCTTCGCCATCTCCCTCCGTGCACGTCTCAGTATTTACTGAGTCTGTATAATGGGATCTGGGAGTTGTCGTCAGTCCCTGAGGACTGGCTCGATGCCGTTGTCCTCCCTGTTCGCAAACCGGGGTCTCTGGGTACTTCCCCTAAGGACGTTCGCCCTATTGCTCTCACAAGTTGTGTCTGCAAACTCTTTGAACG
Organism: Procambarus clarkii; assembly: GCF_040958095.1. Classification (NCBI taxonomy): domain Eukaryota; kingdom Metazoa; phylum Arthropoda; class Malacostraca; order Decapoda; family Cambaridae; genus Procambarus; species Procambarus clarkii. The sequence continues at coordinate 14,032,322 of NC_091170.1, forward strand.
TATGGTTAACGTTCGTCTGATGTGGTTCCTGGAACACCATCACCTCCTCTCCCCTTCTCAATTTGGTTTCCGCAAGTGCCACAGCATGACAGATGTCCTGGTGAACTTGGAGGTCTATATTCGTACTGCTTTTGCTGCGAAGACCTCCGTTGTTGCCGTCCTTTTTGACATGGAAAAGGCTTACGACACCACATGGCGATATCATATTCTATCTCAACATCATTCTTTTGGCCTTCGTGGTCATCTCCCTCTCTTTCTCTGCTGCTTCCTCTCTCGTCGTTCCTTTCGGGTGCGCCTTGGTACCGCGCTCTCTGCATCTTTTCAGCAATACGAAAATGGTGCCCCAGGGTAGTGTTCTGAGCACTACTCTTTTTCTGGTTGCCCTCAATGGTCTTCTTTCCTCTCTTCCTTCTGGTGTCTTCTCCGCCCTCTATGTCGATGATCTTACCCTTTGCTGTCAGGGTGATGATTCGCCTCTCCTTCAGCACCGGCTTCAACTTGCAATTGATGCCGTGTCGTCTTGGGCCACCGATCATGGCTTCAAGTTCTCTACTTCTAAGACTTGTGCCATGACTTTTACGCGGAAACGGGTCGTTTTTCGTCCCTCTTTGTCACTTTATGGTCATCCCCTTGAATACAAAGATTCCGCGAAGCTTTTGGGGTTATTCCTTGACACTCATTTGTCTTGGTCTCCCCATATCTCTTACCTCCGTGTTGAGTGCTCTAAGGCCCTTACCCTCCTTCGGGTCTTGTCCCATACTTCTTGGGGGGCGGATAGGCGCACACTCCTTGCTTTACATTCCTCTCTCGTCCTGTCCAAGCTCGATTATGGTTGCCCTGCTTACTCGTCTGCTTCTCCTTCTACTCTTCGCCGTCTTGATGCTTTGCACCATACTGGGTTGCGCCTCGGTTCTGGTGCCTTTCGTTCGACTCTCATCCTTAGCTTGTATGTTGACACTGGCTTCCTGTCTCTCCAGGACCGCCGTGATCGCTACTGTCTTCGCTATCTTGCGCGGTCCTTGCAACATCCTTCCTCTCGCCTCTGTCGTGCTTTAACTTTTACCCCTCCTGCGGTTCCTGTTCCTCTTCACCACCTCCCTCTTTCTGTCCGGTTATCTCGCCTACAGGATTCTCTTTCCGTTCGTATTTCTGATGTTTCTCTTCGTGTTGTTCCTTCTTTGCCCCCGTGGAGAGTCCTTCTTCCATGGTTTTGTACATCCTTGACCCGTATCACTAAAGCTTTTACCCCTCCTACGGTTTTAAAACGCCTTTTCGTCGAGCATTTTTCTTCTCACTCCCGCTCCGTTTCTGTCTTCACCGATGGGTCTAAGTCTGCGGATGGTGTTGGCTACTCTGTTGTTTTTTCCTGATCGCACTTATATGTGTCGCTTACCTCCGGAGACTAGCATCTTTACAGCGGAGCTTTATGCTGTTCTCTATACTCTTCGTCTCCTGCTTTCTCGTTGTCAGTGTTCCTTTGTAGTTGTTGTTAACTCTCGTAGTGCCCTCATGGCTCTCGGGTCCTTTAATCCGGTTCATCCAGTAGTTGTCGAGATCCAGCATTGGCTGTTTCTTGTTCACAGTAAATTTAAGTCGGTTGAGTTTTGTTGGGTTCCCAGCCATATTGGTGTGTCTTTAAATGAGCGTGCGGATGCTGCCGCCAAGGAAGCTATCCGCTCTTGTCCCATCTCTCGTAAAGGTATTCCATATTCCGACTTTTACCCGGTTATCCATTCCTCAGTCCTTACCCGTTGGCAGGCTTCTTGGTCGTCTGTTACTGGTAACAAACTACGTACTCTTAAATGTTGTGTTTCCTCGTGGCCGTCCTCCTACCACCGTAACCGGCGTTGGGAAACGGCTCTGGCGAGGTTGCGTATTGGCCATACTCGCTTTACCCATGGTCACTTGATGGAGCGCCGCCCTGCTCCTTATTGTCCTAGTTGCATTGTCCCTCTTACGGTCATGCATGTCCTTCTTGAATGTTCTGACTTCCAGGACGAGTGTGTGCCTTGCTTTCCGACCGCCCCTTGCGGTCACCTGTCCCTCAATAGAATTCTTGGTGACTCGAATACTTTTGATATCGTTTTCCTTATGCGTTTTTGTTCCCGTATTGGTATCCTTGGTGATATTTAGCGCCCTCTGTTTATTCTGCACATTTGATGGTGCTATATTGCCTTCCCGGTTTGGTGCCTTCTTTTGATAATTACTTACTTACTTGACGCCTCATCACCCCACTCCTGGGACCTCATCTTGACACCTCATCACAACACTCCTGGGGCCTCATCATGATGCCTGATCACCTCACTCTTGGGCTCTCATCTTGATGCCTCATCACCGCACTCCAGGGCCCTCATCTTGACACCTCATCACCGCACTTTAGGGATCTCATCTTGACGACTCATCACCCTACTTCTGGGGCCTCATCTTGACGCCTCTTCACCCCACTCCAGGGGCCTCATCTTCTCGCCTCATCACACCACTCCTGGGGCCTCATCTTGACGCTTCGTCACCCTACTTCTGAGCCCTCATCTTGACGCCTCATGACCCTACTCCGGGGCCCTCATCTTCAAGCCTCATCACCCCACTCTTGGGACCTCATCATGACGCCTCATCACCCTACTCCTGGACCCTCATCTTGACGCCTCATCACCCCACTCCTGGGGTTTCATCTTGACTCCTCATCACCTCACTCCTGGAGCCTCATCATGATGCCTCATCACCCCACTCTTGGGCCCTCAATTTGACGCCTCATCACCCCACTCCTGGGGCCTCATCTTGACACCTCATCACCCCACTCCTGGACCCTCATCTTGACGCCTCATCACCCCACTCCTGGGGTCTCATCTAGACTCCTCATCACCTCACTCCTGGAGCCTCATCATTACGCCTCATCACCCCACTGCTGGGAACTCATCTTGACTCCTCATCACCCCACTCCAAGGGCTTCATCATGATGCCTCATTACCCCACTCCAGGGGGGGTATTGAGGATAACAATAGGGTAAAACTAACCTGTCTCATGACGGTCTAAACCCAGCTCAAGTTCCCTATTAGTGGCTGAACAATCTAACGCTTCGTAAATTCTGCTTCACAATGATAGGATGAGCAGGGACTCACAGTCCATGAAGTGTAGTGAGGCAAGGATTCTCACAGTCCGTGAGTAGTGAGGCGAGGACTCACAGTCCATGAAGTGTAGTGAGGCAAGGATTCTCACAGTCCGTGAGTAGTGAGGCGAGGACTCACAGTCCATGAAGTGTAGTGAGGCAAGGATTCTCACAGTCCGTGAGTAGTGAGGCGAGGACTCACAGTCCATGAGTTATAGTAAGGCGAGGACTGTCACAGTCCATGAGGTGTAGTGAAGCGAGGACTCTCACAGTCCATGAGGTGTAGTGAGGCAAGGATTCTCACAGTCCCTGAGTAGTGAGCCGAGTACTCTCACTGTCCATGAGGTGTAGTGAGGCGAGGACTCTCACGGTCCCTGAGGTGAAGTGAGGCGAGGACTCTCTCAGTAACTGAAGTGCAGTGAGGCGAGGACTCTCACAGTCCATGAGGTGTAGTGAGGCGAGGACTCTCACAGTCCATAAGGTGTAGTGAGGCGAGGACTCCCACAGTCCCTGAGGTGTATTTAGGGGAAAACTCTCACAGTCCGTGTGGTGTAGTGAGGCGAGGACTCTCACAGTCCGTGAGGTGTAGTGAGGCGAGGACTCTCACAGTCCATGAGGTGTAGTGAGGCAAGGATTCTCACAGTCCCTGAGTAGTGAGCCGAGTACTCTCACTGTCCATGAGGTGTAGTGAGGCGAGGACTCTCACGGTCCCTGAGGTGAAGTGAGGCGAGGACTCTCACAGTCACTGCGGTGAAGTGAGGCGAGGACTCTCACAGTCCATGAGGTGTAGTGAGGCGAGGACTTCCACAGTCCCTGAGGTGTAGTTAGGCGAGGACTCTCTCAGTAACTGAGGTGTAGTGAGGCGAGGACTCTCACAGTCCATAAGGTGTAGTGAGGCGAGGACTCCCACAGTCCCTGAGGTGTAGTTAGGCGAAAACTCTCACAGTCCGTGAGGTGTAGTGAGGCGAGGACTCTCACAGTCCGTGAGGTGTAGTGAGGCGAGGACTCTCACAGTCCATGAGGTGTAGTGAGGCGAGGACTCTCACAGTCCATGAAGTGTCGTGAGGCGAGGACTCTCACAGTCCCTGAGGTGTAGTAAGGCGAGGACTCCCACAGTCCATGACGTGTAGTGAAGCGAGGACTCTCACAGTCCCTGAGGTGTAGTGAAGCGAGGACTGCCACAGTCCCTGAGGTGTAGAGAGGCGGGGACTCCCACAGTTCCTAAGGTTTAGTGAGGCAAGGAGTCTCACAGTCCCTGAGGCGTAGTGAGGCGAGGACTCCCACAGTCCATAAGGTGTAGTGAGGCGATGACTCCCACAGTCCATAAGTAGTGAGGCGAGGACTCCCACAGTCCATGAGGTGTAGTGAGACGAGGACTCTCACAGTCCCTGAGTAGTGAGACGAGGACTCTCGCAGTCCATGAGGTGTAGTGAGGCAAGGACTCTCACAATCCGTGAGGTATATTGAGGCGAGGACTCTCACAGTCCCTGAGGTGTTGTCAGGCGAGGACTCTCACAGTCCATGAGGTGTAGTGAGGCGACGACTCTCACAGTCCCTGTGGTGTAGTGAGGCGAGGACTCTCACAGTCCATGAGGTTTAGTGACGTGAAAACCCTCACAGTCCATGAGGTGTAGTGAGGCGAGGACTCTCATAGTGCATGAGATGTAGTGAGGCGAGGACTCTCACAGTCCCTGAATAGTGAAGCGAGGATTCTCACAGTCTCTGAGGTATAGTGAGGCGAGGACTCTCACAGTCCACGAGGGGTAGTGAGGCGATGACCGCCACAGTCCATGAGGTGTAGTGAGGCGAGGACTCTCACAGTCCATAAGGTGTAGTGAGGCGAGGACTCTCAAAGTCCATGAGGTGTACTGAGGCGAGGACTCTCACAGTTCATGAGGTGTTGTGAGGCAAGGACTCTCACAGTCCATGAGGTGTAGTGAGGCGAGGACTCTCACAGTCCATAAGGTGTAGTGAGGCGAGGACTCTCACAGTTCATGAGGTGTTGTGAGGCAAGGACTCTCACAGTCCATGAGGTGTTGTGAGGCAAAGACTCTCACAGTCCATGAGGTGTAGTGAGGCGAGGACTCTCACAGTCGACGAGGTGTAGTGAGGCGAGGACTCTCACAGTCGACGAGGTGTAGTGAGGCGAGGACTCTTACAGTCCACGAGGTGTAGTGAGGCGAGGACTCTCACAGTCCATGAGGTGTACTGAGGCGAGGACTCTCACAATCCCTGAAGTGTAGTGAGGCGAGGATACTCACAGTTCATGAGGTGTTGTGAGGCAAGGACTCTCACAGTCCATGAGATGTTGTGAGGCAAAGACTCTCACAGTATATGAGGTGTAGTGAGGCGAGGACTCTCACAGTCGACGAGGTGTAATGAGGCGAGGACTCTCACAGTCCACGAGGTGTAGTGAGGCGGGGACTCTCACAGTCCATGAGGTGTACTGAGGCGAGGACTCTCACAATCCCTGAAGTGTAGTGAGGCGAGGATACTCACAGTTCATGAGGTGTTGTGAGGCAAGGACTCTCACAGTCCATGAGATGTTGTGAGGCAAAGACTCTCACAGTATATGAGGTGTAGTGAGGCGAGGACTCTCACAGTCGACGAGGTGTAGTGATGCGAGGACTCTCACAGTCCACGAGGTGTAGTGAGGCGAGGACTCTCACAGTCCATGAGGTGTACTGAGGCGAGGACTCTCACAATCCCTGAAGTGTAGTGAGGCGAGGACTCTCACAGTCCATGAGGTGTAGTGAGGCAAGGACTCTCTCAGTAACTGAGGTGTAGTGAGGCGAGGACTCTCACAGGCCATGAGGTGTAGTGAGGCGAGGACTCTCACAGTCCATAAGGTGTAGTGAGGCGAGGACTCCCACAGTCCCTGAGGTGTAGTTAGGCGAAAACTCTCACAGTCCGTGAGGTGTAGTGAGGCGAGGACTCTCACAGTCCGTGAGGTGTAGTGAATCGAGGACTCTCACAGTCCATGAGGTGTAGTGAGGCGAGGATTCTCAAAGTCCATGAGGTGTACTGAGGCGAGGACTCTCACAGTTCATGAGGTGTTGTGAGGCAAGGACTCTCACAGTCCATGAGGTGTTGTGAGGCAAAGACTCTCACAGTCCATGAGGTGTAGTGAGGCGAGGACTCTCACAGTCGACGAGGTGTAGTGAGGCGAGGACTCTCACAGTCCACGAGGTGTAGTGAGGCGAGGACTCTCACAGTCCATGAGGTGTACTGAGGCGAGGACTCTCACAATCCCTGAAGTGTAGTGAGGCGAGGATACTCACAGTTCATGAGGTGTTGTGAGGCAAGGACTCTCACAGTCCATGAGATGTTGTGAGGCAAAGACTCTCACAGTATATGAGATGTAGTGAGGCGAGGGCTCTCACAATCGACGAGGTGTAGTGAGGCGAGGACTCTCACAGTCCACGAGGTGTAGTGAGGCGAGGACTCTCACAGTCCATGAGGTGTACTGAGGCGAGGACTCTCACAATCCCAGAAGTGTACTGAGGCGAGGACTCTCACAGTCCATGAGATGTTGTGAGGCAAAGACTCTCACAGTATATGAGGTGTAGTGAGGCGAGGACTCTCACAGTCGACGAGGTGTAGTGATGCGAGGACTCTCACAGTCCACGAGGTGTAGTGAGGCGAGGACTCTCACAGTCCATGAGGTGTACTGAGGCGAGGACTCTCACAATCCCTGAAGTGTACTGAGGCGAGGACTCTCACAGTCCATGAGGTGTAGTGAGGCAAGGACTCTCTCAGTAACTGAGGTGTAGTGAGGCGAGGACTCTCACAGGCCATGAGGTGTAGTGAGGCGAGGACTCTCACAGTCCATAAAGTGTAGTGAGGCGAGGACTCCCACAGTCCCTGAGGTGTAGTTAGGCGAAAACTCTCACAGTCCGTGAGGTGTAGTGAGGCGAGGACTCTCACAGTCCGTGAGGTGTAGTGAATCGAGGACTCTCACAGTCCATGAGGTGTAGTGAGGCGAGGACTCTCACAGTCCATGAGGTGTCGTGAGGCGAGGACTCTCACAGTCCCTGAGGTGTAGTGAGGCGAGGACTGCCACAGTCCCTGAGGTGTAGTGAGGTGAGGACTCTCACAGTCCCTGAGGTGTAGTGAGGCGAGGACTGCCACAGTCCCTGAGGTGTAGTGAGGTGAGGACTCTCACAGTCCCTGAGGTGTAGTGAGGCGGGGACTCCCACATTCCATGAGTTGTAGTGAGGCGAGGACTCTCACAGTCTGTGAGGTGTAGTGAGGCGAGGACTCCCACAGTCCCAGAGGTGTAGTGAGGCGAGGACTCTCACAGTCCCTGAGGTGTAGAGAGGCGGGGACTCCCACATTCCATGAGTTGTAGTGAGGCGAGGACTCTCACAGTTCCTGAGGTTTAGTGAGGCAAGGAGTCTCACAGTCCCTGAGGCGTAGTGAGGCGAGGACTCCAACAGTCCATAAAGTGTAGTGAGGCGATGACTCCCACAGTCCATAAGTAGTGAGGCGAGGACTTCCACAGTCCATGAGGTGTAGTGAGGCGACGACTCTCACAGTTCCTGTGGTGTAGTGAGGCGAGGACTCTCACAGTCCATGAGGTTTAGTGACGTGAAGACTCTCACAGTCCATGAGGTGTAGTGAGGCGAGGACTCTCATAGTGCATGAGATGTAGTGAGGCGAGAACTTTCACAGTCCCAGAGTAGTGAGGCGAGGATTCTCACAGTCTCTTATGTATAGTGAGGCGAGGACTCTCACAGTCCACGATGAGTAGTGAGGCGATGACTGCCACAGTCGATGAGGTGTAGTGAGGCAAGGACTCCCACAATCCCTGAGGTGTTGTAAGGCGATTAATCTTACAGTCCTGAGGTGTAGTGATGCGAAGACTCCCACAGTCCACGAGGTGTAGTGAGGCGAGGACTCTCACAGTCCATAAGGTGTAGTGAGGCGAGGACTCACACAGTCAATGAGGTGTAGTGAGGTGAGGACTCTCACAGCTCATGAGGTGTTGTGAGACAAGGACTCTCACAGTCCATGAGGTGTACTGAGGCGAGGATTCTCACAATCCCTAAAGTGTAGTGAGGCGAGGACTCTCACAGTTCATGAGGTGTTGTGAGGCAAGGACTCTCACAGTCCATGCGGTGTTGTGAGGCAAAGACTCGCACAGTCCATGAGGTGTAGTGAGGCGAGGACTCTCACAGTCGACGAGGTGTAGTGAGGCGAGGACTCTCACAGTAAACGAGGTGTAGTGAGGCGAGGACTCTCACAGTCCATGAGGTGTACTGAGGCAAGGACTCTCACAATCCCTGAAGTGTAGTGAGGCGAGGACTCTCACAGTCCATGAGGTGTAGTGAGGCGAGGACTCTTACAGTCCCTGAGGTGTAGTGAAGCGAGGACTCTCATAGTCCATTAAGTGTAGTGCGGCGACGACTCTCACAGTCCCTGAGTACTAAGGCGAGGACTTTCACTCTACATGAGGTGTTGTGAGGTGAGGACTCTCACAATCCCTGAGTAGTGCGGCGAGGACTCTCATAGTCCATGAGGTGTAGTGGGGCGGGGACTCACTCAGTCCCTGAGTAGTGAGGCGAGGACACTCACAGTCTAGAGGTGTAGTGAGGCGAGGACTCTCCCAGTCCATGAAGTGTAGTGAGGCGAGGACCACCACAGTCCCTGAGGTGTAGTTAGGCGAGGACTCTCTCAGTAACTGAAGTGCAGTGAGGCGAGGACTCTCACAGTCCATGAGGTGTAGTGAGGCGAGGACTCTCACAGTCCATAAGGTGTAGTGAGGCGAGGACTCCCACAGTCCCTGAGGTGTATTTAGGGGAAAACTCTCACAGTCCGTGTGGTGTAGTGAGGCGAGGACTCTCACAGTCCGTGAGGTGTAGTGAGGCGAGGACTCTCACAGTCCATGAGGTGTAGTGAGGCGAGGACTCTCACAGTCCATGAGGTGTCGTGAGGCGAGGACTCTCACAGTCCCTGAGGTGTAGTAAGGCGAGGACTCCCACAGTCCATGACGTGTAGTGAAGCGAGGACGCTCACAGTCCCTGAGGTGTAGTGAGGTAAGGACTCTCACAGTCCCTGAGGTATAGTGAGGCGGGGACTCCCACATTCCATGAGTTGTAGTGAGTCGAGGACTCTCACAGTACCTGAGGTGTAGTGAGGCGAGGACTGCCACAGTCCCTGAGGTGTAGTGAGGTGAGGACTCTCACAGTCCCTGAGGTGTAGAGAGGCGGGGACTCCCACATTCCATGAGTTGTAGTGAGGCGAGGACTCTCACAGTTCCTGAGGTTTAGTGAGGCAAGGAGTCTCACAGTCCCTGAGGTGTAGAGAGGCGAGGACTCCCACAGTCCATAAGGTGTAGTGAGGCGATGACTCCCACAGTCCATAAGTAGTGAGGCGAGGACTCCCACAGTCCATGAGGTGTAGTGAGACGAGGACTCTCACAATCCCTGAGTAGTGAGGCGAGGACTCTCACAGTCCATGAGGTGTAGTGAGGCAAGGACTCTTAAAATCCGTGAGGTATATTGAGGCTAGGACTCTCACAGTCAATGAGGTGTAGTGAGGTGAGGACTCTCACAGTTCATGAGGTGTTGTGAGACAAGGACTCTCACAGTCCATGAGGTGTACTGAGGCGAGGATTCTCACAATCCCTAAAGTGTAGTGAGGCGAGGACTCTCACAGTTCATGAGGTGTTGTGAGGCAAGGACTCTCACAGTCCATGCGGTGTTGTGAGGCAAAGACTCGCACAGTCCATGAGGTGTAGTGAGGCGAGGACTCTCACAGTCGACGAGGTGTAGTGATGCGAGGACTCTCACAGTCCACGAGGTGTAGTGAGGCGAGGACTCTCACAGTCCATGAGGTGTACTGAGGCGAGGACTCTCACAATCCCTGAAGTGTAGTGAGGCGAGGACTCTCACAGTCCATGTGGTGTAGTGAGGCGAGGACTCTTACAGTCCCTGAGGTGTAGTGAAGCGAGGACTCTCATAGTCCATTAAGTGTCGTGCGGCGACGACTCTCACAGTCCCTAAGTACTAAGGCGAGGACTTTCACTCTACATGAGGTGTTGTGAGGTGAGGACTCTCACAATCCCTGAGTAGTGCGGCGAGGACTCTCATAGTCCATGAGGTGTAGTGGGGCGGGGACTCACTCAGTCCCTGAGTAGTGAGGCGAGGACTCTCACAGTCTAGAGGTGTAGTGAGGCGAGGACTCTCCCAGTCCATGAAGTGTAGTGAGGCGAGGACTCCCACAGTCCCTGAGGTGTAGTTAGGCGAGGACTCTCTCAGTAACTGAAGTGCAGTGAGGCGAGGACTCTCACAGTCCATGAGGTGTAGTGAGGCGAGGACTCTCACAGTCCATAAGGTGTAGTGAGGCGAGGACTCCCACAGTCCCTGAGGTGTAGTTAGGGGAAAACTCTCACAGTCCGTGAGGTGTACTGAGGCGAGGACTCTCACAATCCCTGAAGTGTAGTGAGGCGAGGATACTCACAGTTCATGAGGTGTTGTGAGGCAAGGACTCTCACAGTCCATGAGATGTTGTGAGGCAAAGACTCTCACAGTATATGAGATGTAGTAAGGCGAGGACTCCCACAGTCCATGGCGTGTAGTGAAGCGAGGACGCTCACAGTCCCTGAGGTGTAGTGAGGCGAGGACTGCCACAGTCCCTGAGGTGTAGTGAGGTGAGGACTCTCACAGTCCCTGAGGTGTAGTGAGGCGAGGACTCTCACAGTCCCTGAGGTGTAGTGAGGCGAGGACTCTCACAGTCCCTGACGTGTAGTGAGGCGAGGACTGCCACAGTCCCTGAGGCGTAGTGAGGCGAGGACTCCCACTGTCCATAAGGTGTAGTGAGGCGATGACTCCCACCGTCCATAAGTAGGGAGGCGAGGACTCCCACAGTCCATGAGGTGTAGTGAGACGAGGACTCTCACAGTCCCTGAGTAGTGAGGCGAGGACTCTCATAGTCCATGAGGTGTTGTGAGGCAAGGACTCTCACAATCCGTGATGTATATTGAGGCTAGGACTCTCAAAGTCCCTGAGGTGTTGTCAGGCGAGGACTCTCACAGTCCATGAGATTTAGTGATGTGAAGACTCTCACAGTCCATGAGGTGTAGTGGGGCGAGAACTCTCATAGTGCATGAGATGTAGTGAGGCGAGGACTCTCACAGTCCCTGAGTAGTGAGGCGAGGATTCTCACAGTCTCTGAGGTATAGTGAGGCGAGGACTCTCACAGTCCACGAGGGGTAATGAGGCGAATTCTGCCACAGTCCATGAGGTGTAGTGAGGCGAGGACTCCCACAATCCCTGAGTTGGTGTGAGGCGTGGAATCTCACAGTCCTGAGGTGTAGTGATGCGAAGACTCCCACAGTCCAGGAGGTGTAGTGAGGCGAAGATTCTCACAGTCCATGAGGTGTAGTGAGGCGAGGACTCTCACAGTCCATAAGGTGTTGTGAGGCGAGGACTCCCACAGTCAATGAGGTGTAGTGAGGTGAGGACTCTCACAGTTCATGAGGTGTTGTGAAGCAAGGACTCTCACAGTCCATGAGGTGTTGTGAGGCAAAGACTCTCACAGTCCATGAGGTGTAGTGAGGCGAGGACTCTCACAGTCCATGAGGTGTACTGAGGCGAGGACTCTCACAATTCCTGAAGTGTAGTGAGGCGAGGACTCTCACAGTCCATGAGGTGTAGTGAGGCGAGGACTCTCTCAGTCCCTGAGGTGTAGTGAAGCGAGGACTCTCATAGTCCATTAAGTGTAGTGCTGCGAAGACTCTCACAGTCCCTGAGTACTAAGGCGAGGACTTTCACTCTACATGTGGTGTAGTGGGGCGAAGACTCACTCAGTCCGTGAGTAGTGAGGCGAGGTCTCTCACAGTCTAGAGGTGTAGTGAGGCGAGGACTCTCCCAGTACATGAAGTGTAGTGAGGCGAGGACTCCCACAATCCCTGAGGTTTTGTGAGGCGAGGACTCTCACATTCCCTGAGCTGTAGTGAGGCGAAGACTCTGAAAGTCCGTGAGGTGTAGTGAGGCCAGGACTCTCACAATCCCTGGGGTGTAGTGAGGCGAGGTCTCCGACAGTCCATGATGTGTAGTGAGGTCAGGACTCTCACAGTCCCTGAATAGTGAGGCGAGGACTCCCACAGTCCCTAATGTGTAGTGAGGCGGGGACTATCACTGTCCCTGAGGTGTAGTGGGGCGAGGACTCCCACAGTTCCTGAGGTGTAGTGAGGCGAAGACTCTCACAGTCCATGAGGTGTAGTGAAGCGAGGACTCTCACAGTCTATGAGGTGTAGTGAGGCTAGGAATCCCACAGTCCATGAGGTGTAGTGAGGCGAGGACTCCCACAGTCCACGAGGTGTAGTGAGGCGAGGACTCTCACAGTCCATGAGGTATAGTGAGGCGAAGACTCTCACAGTCCATGAGGTGTAGTGAGGCTAGGACTCTCACAGTCCACGAGGTGTAGTGAGACGAGGACTCTCACAGTCCCTGAGTAGTGAGGCGAGGACTCTCACTGTCCATGAGTTGTAGTGAGGCAAGGAATCACACAATTATTAGGTACAGTGAGGCGAGGACTCTCACAGTCCATGAGGTGTAGTGAGACGAGGACTCTCAGAGTCCCTGTGGTGTGGTAAGGCGAGGACTCTCACAGTCCATGAGGAATAGTGAGGCAAGGACTCTCATGCTGCATGAGATGTAGTTAGGCGAGGACTCTCACAGTCCCAGAGTAGTGAAGCGAGGATTCTCACAGTCCCTGAGGTATAGTGAGGCGAGGACTCTCACAGTCCACGAGGTGTAGTGAGGCGAGGACTCCCATAGTCCATGAGGTATAGTGAGGCGAGGACTCCCACAATCCCTGAGGTGTTCTGAGGCGACGACTCTCACAGTCCATGAGTTGAAGTGAGGCGAGAACTCTCACAGTCCATAAGGTGTAGTGAAGCGAGGACTCTCACAGTCCATGAGGTGATGTGAGGCAGGGACTCTCACAGTCCCTGAGGTGTAGTAAGGCGAGAACTCTCACAGACCTTGAGTTGTAGTGAGGCGAGGACTCCCACAGTCAATGAGGTGTAGTGAGTTGAGGACTCTAACAGTCCTTGAGGTGTAGTGAGGCGTGGACTCTCACAGTCCATGAGGTTTTGTGAGGCAGGGAGTCTCACAGTCCCTGAGGTGTAGTAAGGCGAGGACTCTCACAGACCTTGAGGTGTAGTGAGGCGAGGACTCCCACAGTCCCTGAGGTGTAGTAAGGCAAGGACTCTCACAGTCCATGAGGTAAAGTGAGGCGAGGACTCTCACAGTCCATAAGGTGTAGTGAGGCGAGTACTCCCACAGTCAATGAGGTGTAGTGATGTGAAGACTCTCACAGTCCCTGAGGTGTAGTGAGGCGAGGACTCTCACAGTCCATGAGGTGTTGTGAGGCAAAGACTCTCCCAGTCCATGAGGTGTAGTGAAGCGAGGACTCCCACAGTCCATGAAGTGTAGTGAGTCGAGGACTCTCACAGTCCCTAAGATGTAGTGAGGTTAGAACTCCCACAGACCCTGAAGTGTAGTGAGGCGAGGACTCTCACAGTCCATGAGGTGTTGTGAGGCAAAGACTCTCCCAGTCCATGAGGTGTAGTGAAGCGAGAACTCTCACTGTCCATGAAGTGTAGTGAGTCGAGGACTCTCACAGTCCCTAAGATGTAGTGAGGGTAGAACTCCCACAATCCCTGAGGTGTTGTGAGACGAGGAATCTCACAGTCCCTGAGGTGTAGTGAGGCGAGGACTCAATCAGTCGATGAGGTGTAGTGGGGCGAAGACTCCAACAGTCCATGAGGTGTAGTAAGGCGAGGACTCCCACAATCCCTGAAATGTACTGAGGCGAGGACTCTCACAATCCCTGAAGTGTAGTGAGGCGAGGACTCTCACAGTCCATGAGGTGTAGTGAGGCGAGGACTCTCACTGTCCCTGAGGTGTAGTGAAGCGAGGACTCTCATAGTCCATTAAGTGTAGTGCGGCGACGACTCATACAGTCCCTGAGTACTAAGGCGAGGACTTTCACTCTACATGAGGTCTGAGGTGAGGACTCTCACAATCCCTCAGTAGTGCGGCAAGGACTTTCATAGTCCATGAGGTGTAGTGAGGCGAGGACACTCACAGTCGACGAGGTGTAGTGAGGGGAGAACTCCCACAGTCCACGAGGTGTAGTGAGACGAGGACTCTCACAGTCCATGAGGTGTACTAAGGCGAGGATTCTCACAATCCCTGAAGTGTAGTGAGGCGAGGACTCTCACAGTTCATGAGGTGTTGTGAGGCAAGGACTCTCACAGTCCATGAGGTGTTGTGAGGCAAAGACTCTCACAGTCCACGAGATGTAGTGAGGCGAGGACTCTCACAGTCGACGAGGTGTAGTGATGCGAGGACTCTCACAGTCCACGAGGTGTAGTGAGGCGAGGACTCTCACAGTCCATGAGGTGTACTGAGGCGAGGACTCTCACAATCCCTGAAGTGTAGTGAGGCGAGGACTCTCACAGTCCATGAGGTGTAGTGAGGCGAGAACTCTCACAGTCCCTGAGGTGTAGTGAAGCGAGGACTCTCATAGTCCATTAAGTGTAGTGCGGCGACGACTCTCACAGTCCATGAGTACTAAGGCGAGGACTTTCACTCTACATGAGGTGTTGTGAGGTGAGGACTCTCACAATCCCTGAGTAGTGCGGCGAGGACTCTCATAGTCCATGAGGTGTAGTGGGGCGGGGCCTCACTCAGTCCCTGAGTAGTGAGGCGAGGACTCTCAAATTCAAGAGGTGTAGTGAGGCGAGGACTCTCCCAGTCCATGAAGTGTAGTGAGGCGAGGACTCCCACAGTCCCTGAGGTGTAGTTAGGCGAGGACTCTCTCAGTAACTGAGGTGTAGTGAGGCGAGGACTCTCACAGTCCATGAGATGTAGTGAGGCGAAGACTCTCACAGTCCATAAGGTGTAGTGAGGCGAGGACTCCCACAGTCCCTGAGGTGTAGTTAGGCGAAAACTCTCACAGTCCGTGAGGTGTAGTGAGGCGAGGACTCTCACAGTCCATGAGGTGTAGTGAGGCGAGGACTCTCACAGTCCATGAGGTGTCGTGAGGCGAGGACTCTCACAGTCCCTGAGATGTAGCAACGCGAGAACTCCCACAGTCCATGACGTGTAGTGAAGCGAGGACCCTCACAGTCCCTGAGGTGTAGTGAGGCGAGGACTGCTACAGTCCCTGAGGTGTAGTGAGGTGAGGACTCTCACAGTCCCTGAGGTGTAGTGAGGCGGGGACTCCCACATTCCATGAGTTGTAGTGAGGCGAGGACTCTCACAGTCCCTGAGGTGTAGTGAGGCGAGGACTGCCACAGTCCCTGAGGTGTAGTGAGGCGAGGACTCTCACAGTCCCTGAGGTGAAGTGAGGCGAGGACTGCCACAGTCCCTGAGGCGTAGTGAGGCGAGGACTCCCACAGTCCATAAGGTGTAGTGAGGCGATGACTCCCACCGTCCATAAGTAGTGAGGCGAGGACTCCCACAGTCCATGAGGTGTAGTGAGACGAGGACTCTCACAGTCCCTGAGTAGTGAGGCGAGGACTCTCACAGTCCATGAGGTGTAGTGAGGCAAGGACTCTCACAATCCGTAAGGTATAATGAGGCTAGGACTCTCACAGTCCCTGAGGTGTTGTCAGGCGAGGACTCTCACAGTCCATGAGGTTTAGTGATGTGAAGACTCTCACAGTCCATGAGGTGTAGTGAGGCGAGAACTCTCATAGTGCATGAGATGTAGTGAGGCGAGGACTCTTACAGTCCCTGAGTAGTGAGGCGAGGATTCTCACAGTCTCTGAGGTATAGTGAGGCGAGGACTCTTACAGTCCACGAGGGGTAATGAGGCGATGACTGCCACAGTCCATGAGGTGTAGTGAGGGTAGGACTCCCACAATCCCTGAGGTGTTGTGAGGCGAGAAATCTCACAGTCCTGAGGTGTAGTGATGCGAAGACTCCCACAGTCCACGAGGTGTAGTGAGGCGAAGACTCTCACAGTCCATGAGGTGTAGTGAGGCGAGGACTCTCACAGTTCATAAGGTGTAGTGAGGCGAGGACTCCCACAGTCAATGAGGTTTAGTGAGGTGAGGACTCTCACAGTTCATGAGGTGTTGTGAGGCAAGAACTCTCACAGTCCATGAGGTGTTGTGAGGCAAAGACTCTCACAGTCCATGAGGTGTACTGAGGCGAGGACTCTCACAATCCCTGAAGTGTAGTGAGGCGAGATCTCTCACAGTTCATGAGGTGTTGTGAGGCAAGGACTCTCACAGTCCATGAGGTGTTGTGAGGCAAAGACTCTCACAGTCCATGAGGTGTAGTGAGGCAAGGACTCTCACAGTCGACGAGGTGTAGTGATGCGAGGACTCTCACAGTCCCTGAGGTGTACTGAGGCGAGGACTCTCACAATCCCTGAAGTGTAGTGAGGCCAGGACTCTCACAGTCCATGAGGTGTAGTGAGGCGAGGACTCTCACAGTCCCTGAGGTGTAGTGAAGCGAGGACTCTCATAGTCCATTAAGTGTAGTGCGGCGACGACTCTCACAATCCCTGAGTACTAAGGCGAGGACTTTCACTCTACTTGAGGTGTAGTGGGGCGAAGACTCACTCAGTCCGTGAGTAGTGAGGCGAGGACTCTCACAGTCTAGATGTGTAGTGAGGCAAGGACTCTCCCAGTACATGAAGTGTAGTGAGGCGAGGACTCCCACAATCCCTGAGGTTTTGTGAGGCGAGGACTCTCACATTCCCTGAGGTGTAGTGAGGCGAAGACTCTGAAAGTCCGTGAGGTGTAGTGAGGCCAGGACTCTCACAATCCCTGGGGTGTAGTGAGGCGAGGACTCCGACAGTCTATGATGTGTAGTGAGGTCAGGACTCTCACAGTCCCTGAATAGTGAGGCGAGGACTCCCACAGTCCCTAATGTGTAGTGAGGCGGGGACTCTCACTGTCCCTGAGGTGTAGTGGGGCGAGGACTCCCACAGTTCCTGAGGTGTAGTGAGGTGAGGACTCTCACAGTCCATGAGGTGTAGTGAAGCGAGTACTCTCACAGTCCATGAGGTGTAGTGAGGCGAGGAATCCCACAGTCCATGAGGTGTAGTGAGGCGAGGACTCCCACAGTCCACGAGGTGTAGTGAGGCGAGGACTCTCACAGTCCATGAGGTATAGTGAGGCGAAGACTCTCACAGTCCATGAGGTGTAGTGAGGCGAGGACTCCCACAGTCCACGAGGTGTAGTGAGGCGAGGACTCTCACAGTTCCTGAGTAGTGAGGCGAGGACTCTCACTGTCCATGAGTTGTAGTGAGGCAAGGAATCTCACAATTATTTGGTACAGTGAGGCGAGTACTCTCACAGTCCATGAGGTGTAGTGAGGCGAGGAATCCCACAGTCCATGAGGTGTAGTGAGGCGAGGACTCCCACAGTCCACGAGGTGTAGTGAGGCGAGGACTCTCACAGTCCATGAGGTATAGTGAGGCGAAGACTCTCACAGTCCATGAGGTGTAGTGAGGCGAGGACTCCCACAGTCCACGAGGTGTAGTGAGGCGAGGACTCTCACAGTCCCTGAGTAGTGAGGCGAGGACTCTCACTGTCCATGAGTTGTAGTGAGGCAAGGAATCTCACAATTATTAGGTACAGTGAGGCGAGGACTCTCACAGTCCATGAGGTGTAGTGAGACGAGGACTCTCAGAGTCCCTGTGGTGTGTTGAGGCGAGGACTCTTACAGTCCATGATGAATAGTGAGGCAAGGACTCTCATACTGCATGAGATGTAGTTAGGCGAGGACTCTCACAGTCCCTGAGTAGTGAGGCGAGGATTCTCACAGTCCCTGAGGTATAGTGAGGCGAGGACTCTCACAGTCCCCGAGGTGTAGTGAGGCGAGGACTCCCATAGTCCATGAGGTATAGTGAGGCGAGGACTCCCACAATCCCTGAGGTGTTCTGAGGCGACGACTCTCACAGTCCCTGAGGTGTAGTGAGGCGAGGACTCTCACAGTCCATGAGTTGAAGTGAGGCGAGAACTCTCACAATCCCTGAGGTGTAGTGAGGCGAGGACTCTCACATCCATGAGGTGATGTGAGGCAGGGACTCTCACAGTCCCTGAGGTGTAGTAAGGCGAGGACTCTCACAGACCTTGAGTTGTAGTGAGGCGAGGACTCCCACAGTCAATGAGATGTAGTGAGTTGAGGACTCTAACAGTCCTTGAGGTGTAGTGAGGCGAGGACTCTCACAGTCCATGAGGTGTTGTGAGGCAGGGAGTCTCACAGTCCCTGAGGTGTAGTAAGGCGAGGACTCTCACAGACCTTGAGGTGTAGTGAGGCGAGGACTCCCACAGTCCCTGAGGTGTAGTAAGGCAAGGACTCTCACAGTCCATGAGGTAAAGTGAGGCGAGGACTCTCACAGTCCATAAGGTGTAGTGAGGCGAGGACTCCCACAGTCAATGAGGTGTAGTGACGTGAGGACTCTCACAGTCCCTGAGGTGTAGTGAGGCGAGGACTCTCACAGTCCATGAGGTGTTGTGAGGCAAAGACTCTCCCAGTCCATGAGGTGTAGTGACGTGAGGACTCTCACTGTCCCTGAAGTGTAGTGAGGCGAGGACTCTCCCAGTCCATGAGGTGTAGTGAAGCGAGGACTCTCACAGTCCGTGAAGTGTAGTGAGTCGAGGACTCTCACAGTCCCTAAGATGTAGTGAGGTTAGAACTCCCACAGACCCTGAGGTGTAGTGAGGCGAAGACTCTAAAGGTCCCTGAAGTGTAGTGAGGCGAGGACTCTCACAGTCCATGAGGTGTTGTGAGGCTGTAACAAACTAGGCTGTTGTAAGAATTATCCAGAGTGGTTTATCGACAAAAGAGAACGGGAACCTGAGCCCGCCTGGTGACCTAGGGACCTGACCCCCAGGGGAATTCGCGGTGGAAATAACCAACGCTTTGTTCATAGCTGCGTATAATGAATCATCCTATAGTATTCAGTAATTTAGAGAAATTAGCCTTTATTCATTTGGTATTAAAATTGTATTGTATAATAGTACTGGATACAATATCAAGAGTATTCTAATTATTGAGTTTAAGTCACCATCAGTGACGTCACGAATCAGATCTAACTTGTAAGGCGGAGTGACCGGCGGTCATAGGTCAGCAGGGTTGACAGGTCTACTATTTCTCAAAGTTCAATTAACCATTTTGGGGGATCGGGAACAGCTCTGCCGTTAGATGTTTGTGTAATTTAACTTCAGTAAAATAATTCAACCAGTCTGGATTAATTAAGTACAACAGAGGTTAATTGTTATAACTTAAACCTGGCTAGTAACTTGGTAAAACTTTGACTAGGCGGAAGGATGCAATGTTCTAGTCTGGGCTAGGCCAGACGAGGAGAGATCAGTGTGGAAACAGGAGCAACTGGGAGAGGCCAACCATCTTACCTCTCCCCAAGACCAGCCCAACATCTTTAGCTGGTTGCCCAAGGTATAGTTGCTATGGTTATTTATAGAGGTAGTCTCATTGCCAGTCAGGTCAAGTAGGGAGTGTTAAAGTGACAGGGAGTGAACATATTTAGATTTTTGTTTTAGTTTTCTTTTAATAAATTAATTAAGTTAATAATTTGCATTTTTATTGTTTCCATTTGGTTATGTGTATACTTGTCCTGGTCACGTGGTCCACACGAGGAAGAGTTGGATTGGGCGCCGATTCTAACATCGAGTCATTCCCGTGTAATTAATTTCACACTCTTAAGTTCCACGGTCATCGGTTATAGTGGGGATCAAGCCCCAAGGTTGATTAATTAGCGTGATCGATCCAGACCTCGATCATTGCTCGGTGTTGCTGGTCTGGTGGTGGCAGCGTAGAGGCGACTCTAGGGTTTTGCTCAAAGCCTAGGTCACGCCATACTGGGTGTAGAATCCTAAGTCGGTCAATCGTCTTAGGACCACGTGGCGTGGAGTTGGCTTTGGTAAAAGTTTTGGAGTCCCTTGGTAGAGAATAAAAAGTAAGAATACGGGTAGAGGGGGAGTAGAAGGTAGATAAGTAGAGAGAGTAACCCTAACCCGTGTTACAATGGTGCACAGCGGTGGTTTCAACAAATTTGTTTGAAATTGTTGAAAGGCTCACGCGTCTAGCCGTTCGAACACGTGCGCGGATGCTAAGGAGACAGCCGCGGGCCAGGATTAGCAGTGCGCCCCACAACAGTGCGTTTGAGTGGGGATTGGCGAATCTTGGGTCATGCGGGCTGATATGATTAAGGTTTAGTTAGTAAGATTAGGCTGTTAAAATAGATTTATTGAAAAGGAGACCGCTCCGAGTTGATTGGACTGGGTACCATACTCGACCCATTGCAATTAATTCAGAGGTGTTGGGAGCCGCCATACTCTCAACAGCAGTTCCTTGAGGGCTGTCGGGGGCGGATATATCTGTGGGACGCCAGTAGATAGTCCGAGGGCGTTATTAGACGACCCAAAACGCTAGGAAAAACGGAAATCCGTGAAGGGCGTTGCGGCCTCCAAGGGATGGACTAGTAACCTACCTAGCAGCGATTCAACAACTAAGTGATCGCACACTTAGTGGAGGTTGAGTCGTCCCTAGTCATAATTGTTGCTGAAAGCTGCGTGTCGCTCTGTTGGAACCTAGATGGTGTGGCCCCTAGGCTAGGTGTGGTACGGCGAGCCGGTAGGAACAATTATAAGATTAAGTCGAGTGCATTTTTGAATTAAGTATACTTCAATTTATAAAGTAATTTCCGTTTATTTTCGTTGTTCTAGAGATTAATTTTTTTCCCTTACATTCAATCCCCGGTTAAAAAATTTTTTTTATCAAAGTGTTTAGCATTTTCTTGCATATTAGGCTAAGTGCGTACATTAAGTTTTGCTATTCCCTGTTGTATTAGTCTAAGTCAGAGGCGTTGTTGCTAGAGTGTAGTTAATCCTCTGGACTTAGGGCTATTGGTCGGTCACTATAGTAAGTGAAGGAGTTTAAGGGATAGTAAGTTGCGTGTAAATGTTATTTATCCGTGGAATATTTCTAAGTATTTTGGGATAAGTTTTCGGCTAAGTCGATGTCGGAAAGTCGTTAACTGTAATTAATTTGTATTCGTGGGTCACGTGTATGATCTGGGTATCATTAGGATTCCCCAGTCGATGCGAGTGATATTTTCTAGTTTTTACCAGTAACACGGTAGAAATGTGTTTGTAGACTTAGAATTCTGTTTTCAGTAGAAACGTAGGTGAAAATTTTTTTAAGTCCAGCTTGGGCTAGAATCTGACTTTTTGGCGGAAATTCTAATTTTCATGTTTCGTGTATATTCTGGGGTCAGTATTACTCTCTAGTGCGCGCAAGGGACGTAATTCTGTTCGTAAAGCATTAAACAGTGATAATTACATTTTTGCCGAATTTAGTTATTTTTCGAGAAAATCGTGTCGTAATTTTGTCAGAGTCCATTTGAGGTGAAAATCTCTGATTTTGACGAAAATTCGAATTAGTGAGTGTTGAAACCGCCCGAAGTGTCGGTATTGTTCTGCATACAACGTCAGTAGTAAATAATAACGTATTTATTTCTGGGAACGAGAAACCCAAATTTTTGTGAATTAAAGGAGTTTTGTGATATTTGGGGTGATAGAATATTTTTCCCTCGGAGTCAGGAAAATTGGCAGAGTCCAGCAATTGAGTAAAAACCCAGTTTTTGATAAAAAATTCAATTTTTGGTAAGCATATATAGGTCCTGGGTGTCTATATTAATCGCTAGAGCGGTTTATTAACGTAAAACTAGTTATTTTCCTTCAGAACAAAAATTTTGATTTTTCAGCGTTTAAGCGAAAAAGCGCGGGACTTAGTTTTTTCAGCGCAGCTGGTCCCGCTCCATCAGTCATCAGGGGCCTTGCTGCTCACTTCAAGTGCGTTTAGTATTCAAGTAGAGTAAATATTCTTTATTAATCCATCACGAGTGCTGCGCGTTAGTTGCGTTATCATTTAAATTGTTTTATATAAATTAGATTCTTTAATTTTTTTAACGTAAAGGGATTAGGTTTCAGCAATAGAACTGCGGGATATTTCACGGTCAGACACGAGTGCGGGGCAGACACTCATTCATTGGATTCACTTCAGCGATTCTCTCGATAAATCGGTGTATTTCCTACTTTGGGGATTTAGTAGTTTTCTCTTGGAAAAGAGTTGCTATTTTTTTTTATTATTATTTGTGTAAGATCACGGTTGTAGTGAGTCCGGGTCGAGGGTGTACTATAGGGTACTTTAGAAGAGACATGGCACACCAGGAATCACAGAAAATGTTTAACCCAGACAGTGACCAGTCAGTAGGGACCAGTGGGAGTGGAAGTGTAGAGGACAGCACCTCTTCCGACACCACTGGGGACCGCTCAGGTACACCTCATCCACCACTACAACAACCCCAACCCCATCCTCAATTCCCATACCAACCCCATCCTCAATTCCCATACCAACCCCATCCTCAATTCCCATACCAACCCTTCCCCCAACCCCAGGCCACTCCATACCCATTCCAACCCCAGGCCACCCCATACTCATACCCATTCCAACCCCAGGCCACCCCATACCCATACCCATACCCATTCCAGCCCCAGGCCACCCCAACCTCAATCCACACCCCAGCCTGAGGTCACCCACACCATACCTCAACCCCAACCTCCATCCACACCCCAACCCGAGGCCACCCACACCATACCTCAACCCCAACCCCAATCCGCACCCCAACCCCAGGCCACCCACACCATACCTCAACCCCAACCCCAATCCGCACCCCAACCCCAGGCCACCCACACCATACCTCAACCCCAACCTCAATCCACACCCCAACCCGAGGCCACCCACACCATACCTCAACCCCAACCTCCATCCACACCCCATCCCCAGGCCACCCGCACCATACCTCAACCCCAACCTCAATCCACACCCCAACCCGAGGCCACCCACACCATACCTCAACCCCAACCTCCATCCACACCCCAACCCCAGGCCACCCACACCATACCTCAACCCCAACCTCAATCCACACCCCAACCCGAGGCCACCCACACCATACCTCAACCCCAACCTCCATCCACACCCCAACCCCAGGCCACCCACACCATACCTCAACCCCAACCCCAGGCCGCCACAGCCTTAGACAGGCAGATGCGCACGGAGACGCCGGGCACTCAGTCGTCGCCATACGTAGAGGCGTTAAGTAAAGGCGAGGGAGCCAAGCCGAGTAACTGTGGCGCGGGTTCATCAGGCGGGAAGCAGCCCTCAGCTGCAAGTTCGAGCCACCCTGCGCGGGGTACCAACATGGTGTTACTCCTGCTGGAAGCGCGGGCATATACAGAGGGATTGCGAAGTCACTCCTACGAAAGCAGGCTCCTAGTGATGGTAGGCCTACTTTTGAGGTGAAAGTGGAAGGTGTGAGATTGACAGCTTTTGTTGATACAGGAAGCCAGGCAACGGTAATTAAAAAGTCAGCCTTCAGCAATTTTAAGTATGCACGTCTTCAACGTTGCGCAAAGACATTAACAGCAGTCAATGGGGAAAAGATTGAGATCGTAGGTCAAGGTACAGTTAATTTTGAGATTGATGGGGAATTGCAGCCTCACACATGTACGATCGTAGAGAACCTTGATTTTCCTGGTCACATCTTAATGGGAACTGATTTTCTGTCGCGATTTGAGTATTCCTTGTCTGCTCAAAAAGGGGCTAGGAACTGCAGGTTGCAGTTGGGACAGACTTCCTACCCAGTGGAGATGATCGACCATCCCCCAGTTGTAGCTTCAATTAACAGGAAGCTGAAATATAATGCGCACTA
This sequence comes from Procambarus clarkii, assembly GCF_040958095.1. Taxonomy (NCBI): domain Eukaryota; kingdom Metazoa; phylum Arthropoda; class Malacostraca; order Decapoda; family Cambaridae; genus Procambarus; species Procambarus clarkii. The sequence continues at coordinate 14,056,197 of NC_091170.1, forward strand.
TCCAAAATTGATTTTTAAGTCTCTTCCAGACACAGTTAAGAGGTCATGCGCCTTGCATGCATTGACCAAACAGAGTTGCCCACCACATTCTGTTAAATTTATTAAAGTAGCCTTGGGACGTCACATACAACCAGGTACCACCCTTCAGGTGGCTGGGAGATGTGATAGTTTATTAATTCCTCATCACTTAGTTGTAGTGCTCGATAAAGGTGCACTCATTCCAGTTGTCAATCTTTCACATAAGACTTTTCGCTTCAGGGCAGGTGATAGGGTATCTCAGGGAACCATGGTGGAGGACACAGAAATCTTTCACCATGAGTCAGCTGAGACGCCAGCCGTCACTGCACAATGTAGTGCACTGAACATGTTGAACACTAAAACACCATCCAAAGTACAATACGAAACGAGAAATGTTGCACAGAATGTAGAGGAAGTGGAAAAATTAATTTCAGCACTTGATTTCCAACATGTTGCACAGGCGGATAGGAAGGCACTGAGAGGAGTTTTACGAAAATTCCCGAAATTGTTTGCGACAGAGGATGACCAGATTGGTCTCCTTGATAAGATCGAGCACACCATTCCAACTGGTGACCATTTGCCTGTGTACACGAGACAGTGGAGGTTGCCGGAACAGGCAAAGAACATTATCAGGGAGGAGTGCCAGAAAATGTTGAGACAGGGCGTGATAGAGCCTAGTACGTCACCGTGGCTCTCTCCTGTTGTGCTAGTTCGGAAACCGGACGGTAGTTATCGTTTCTGTGTTGACTACCGGAAGGTGAACGAACTAACTAAGGGTGATGTGTATCCGTTGCCCCGAATACAGGAGATAATAGATCAATTTGGTGCTGCTAAGTATTTCTCAACTCTTGACGCAAAATCGGCGTATTGGGCGATTCCGGTGGCAGAACAGGATAGGGAAAAAACAGCATTCTCGGATGGTAGGCACACTTATCAATTCCGTAGGATGCCGTTTGGTTTGAAGACAGCGCCTTCGTCGTTTCAGAGGGCCATCAACTTTATCCTTAGTCCGGTACTGGGTAGGCATTCTTTAGCGTACCTGGATGATGTTGTGATATATTCCAGGACGTTTGAGGAACACCTACAGGTCTTGACTGAGACTTTGAAGTTGTTAGATCAGGCAGGTTTCAGGCTGAATGTTCAGAAGTGCACCCTGGCGGCTCAGAAATTCAAATTTCTGGGGTTCCAGGTGTGCCCAGACGGTATCCGACCTGACCCAGATTCTTGCCGCGCCATTGCTGACATGCCTACTCCAAGGACAGCAAAGGACGTGCGTAGGTTTTTGGGGGCGGCCGGATATTTTCGTCGTCATATTGAAGGTTTCGCTGGCATTTCAGCACCCCTGACTGATCTGACAAAGAAAAATGCGAAGTTTGTGTGGAAATCTAAACATGACGAGGCCTATCGCAAACTAAAAGACCAACTAATCACGACACCGGTATTGGCTATTCCTGATTTTGAGAAAGAGTGGGAAGTGCACACTGACGCCAGCGGTATTGCTATTGGCGGGTGCTTAATTCAGCGAGACGCAGATAATTTACCCCATCCAGTAGCCTATTTCAGTAGGAAGGTCAAAGGACCTGAAGTTCGTTATTCAGCTACGGATCGGGAGGCACTGGCAGTAGTAGAATCAGTTAGGTATTTCGAGCCTTACCTATTTCAGCGGCATTTTGTAATCTACACAGACCATCGAGCGTTAACACACATATTTAAGAAGCGAACAAAATGCCCACGAATGTCACGCTGGTCTCACGAACTTTCGGCCCACTCGTTCCAGATTTTGTACAAGCCTGGTCCAGCCCATGTTGTGCCAGATACGCTAAGTAGAAATATAGCGGCAGTTCAAATTAATGAAAACATTGAAACCATTCCATCAGATAAAATGAGAGAATACCAGATGAACGAGCCTAGATGGAAAGAGATTATTGAGTATTTAGAGGGAGGAAAATACCCGAAAAAGAAAAAGAATTTACCTATTCATGATTTTGAAATGAAACAGGGCGTCCTGTATTATGTTAATAGCCAGAATGATAGGGCAGTATTTCAGCTAGTTATTCCGGACGCGTTGCGGTCATCAGCGTTAAAGCTTGCGCATGCTTCAAAAATTGCAGGGCATCCGGGGATCTTTAAAACGCACTTAAAAGCAAAGTCTCTATTTTATTTTCCAGGATTACTTTCTGAGGTAATCAATTTCGTGAAGTCGTGCCCTCGTTGCCAGAGGAGGAAAGGTACCCTTAAGGTACAAGCCCCACTTCAGGAATTTCCTGAAATTCGTGAACCGTTAGATCGTGTGGGGGCCGATCTGATTGATTTACACCACAGTCATGCGGGTAACAGATACGTGTTGGTGCTAGTTGACCATCTGTCTAGATACACCACACTAGTTGCATTACCTCAGAAGGATTCTCGTACGGTTGCAGATGCGTTCTTGCGTAGGTTCGTTACTGTATTCGGACCTCCTAAAGTCTTAGTCTCTGACCGGGGTCAAGAATTCAATGGGAATATATTTAGAGAAGTTTGTAAGATTTTAGAGACAACTTCGGCTTTTACAACGGCCTACCACCCACAAGCAAACGGAATGACAGAACGGACTAATCGTTCAGTCAAGGATATGCTTGCAATCCTTGCTGAACATGATGCAAACACCTGGGATGAACACCTACCCTATGTTCAGTTCGCCTTGAATACTGCCATCCACCAATCAATTAACACCCAACCACTTCATTTGTTTACTGGTAATTCATGCAATTTCCCCTCAGGTCTGCTTAACAGACATAATGTTGCATACGGGGAGGACTATCCTTCAGAGGTCCTTGGAAAAATGAGAAATGCATGGAATATTGCAGCTGAAGCGTCCAAGAAGGCACGGACTCGGTATGCTCATTTTTATGACAAGAAAGTGCGCCCCCTTGAGTTGAAGGAAGGAAGCCTCGTATTGAAAGTGAATGAGGCTGCGCCCGCCAATCAGAGCAGGAAACTAGCTCCGAGGTGGCGAGGACCATATAGAGTAATTAAAAGGGCGGGGCCGGTTAATCTTGTTATAAAAGGAGTGTTCGAGGACCAGGTGGAAAGGACAATTCATGTGAATAAATTGAAACATTATCATGCTAGAGAGGAATTAGAACTGCCTTCAGCGGGTCTAGTTCTTGACTCAGCAGTGCTGACTCATGGCTTCACCGACGAGTCAGAGGATGAGGATGACCCTCTGTCATCGCTCATCAGTAGTCAGGTGCAGTCTCGCCACCCTATGGTGACGAGATCTCGCGCTGTACAGTAAAGTAACTTCCTTGGTTAGTATAATTTAGTATTCATTAGATTTTCCTGTAAAGGCAATGAGGTGTACTATGTCTATACTTGACTCAGGTAGCAACTTTTACCGTGCTCTTGGGTTCCACCCCCACCAAACCCAGAGTATATCTATGCTTCCGCTGTGTTGTGTCTGTCTGTTCCCAGGTCTGATTGGTACACCGACCCAGTTGTTCCAGTCACACGTGAACCCTTGTCTGTAAAGACCGAGGGGGGAGGCACGTTACACAAAGCCCTCCCTCCACCAGACCCAGTAACCCATACATCAGTTACTTTGGGGATGAGTGACTGTCCAAGAGTCACCCGGCCGACGCCTCACGTCACTAACGAGGTTGTCAGGGCCAGCGAGCTGTCCACATTATAGCAGTTACCGGAGGTGCCATACAACGCCGGGGTAGCTGTCTCGAGATCACCACTACCCACCTGCTGCGTCATCAAGACTGCAGCCATTCCAGCAGTGTTGGAGGAGAGGTCAAGAAATGGAAAGCACGTAGCAGTACTCAAGAGTTTCGCCGGAAGATTAATGATTACGTCATCTGAAGTAACAAGAAAGCGGAAGTAAGGCGGTCACAGGTGGAAGGCACGGTTTCCCTACAGAGTACCGGGACTCGCCAATAGAAGGTCGCAAAATTGTTTCCTTTGGCCTAAAGTCGGCGGTACGAGGGTATACACAGTTGGTGTTTACGGCCTAGTAACCTAGTGACATCAAGAAACGCCTGAGATGACGTGAGCAATGATGGAAGACGAGATTCACCTGTTCTGCAAACAAGCAACCCGCCTCTACGACCTTCTGACACCACTCCTGCTAAGAGACACCGTTGGTACATCCAGTCCTGCTCTGCTGTGGTCATCTGCGACGTCAAGTTTAACATCAAGACTGCCGTGTGAACTGTGATTGATATGAAGGCGTGTGGACTGTCGAGAGCAAGATTAATGGCCGAAGTAACAGTATTCTACAGCTGTCACTTGGCACTCAGCTCCACTACACTCTGTCGTCATTCAGGAGTACCGGATGGGAGTACAAGAGGACCAGGTATTGATGTCTACAAATGGGGAGAAGCAAGATCGACATCGTCATCGTTAGCGACTACATTCAGCATCCAGCAGCAGATTTTTTTTCTCGATTACTCAATATGAACAATTGATACAAACAACAAAGTGGCTCTGAACATCTGTGTAAAGAACATCTGGACACTTTTGTTTAAATGTTGAAAAACAGATTTAGAATCAATACTTTATAAATGTTGAAAAACAGATTTAAAATAATAATTCTGGTATAATATATGAATTTTACTCTATAAATTGGTCAGTAATCAAAATCGAAGCCCCTGTGTAATTGTCTCAGCCCAGAACAAACGGTTATGGAAAATTATGTTGTGCTATTTTTTGCAGAATGTTTGAACACAGGAGAGGCGGACCAATATAAACATTGACACTTCTAGTGAGTGAGAACACTTGGCTGTACAGTCAGCTGAAACTCTCACAGTCCATAAGGTGTAGTGAGGCGAGGACTCCCACAGTCAATTAGGTGTAGTGAGGTGAGGACTTTCACAGTCCTTGAGGTGTAGTGAAGCGAGAACTCTCACAGTCCCTGAGTTATAGTAAGGCGAGGACTCTCACAGTCCCTGAGGTGTAGTGAGGCGAGGACTCTCACAGTCCATAAGGTGTTTTGATGCGAGGACTCTCACAGTTCATGATGTGTAATTAGGTGAGGACTCTCACAGTCCCTGAGGGGTAGTGAGGCGAGGACTCTCACAGTCCATGAGGTGTTGTCAGGCGAGGACTCTCACAGTCCATGAGGTGTTGTGAGGCAAAGACTCTCACAGTTCATGAGGTGTAGTGAGGCGAGGACTCTCACAATCCCTGAAGTGTAGAGAGGCGAAGACTCTCACAGTCCATGAGGTGTAGTGAGGCGAGGACTCTCACAGTCCCTGAGGTGTAATGAGGCGAGGACTTTCACAGTCCATGAGGTGTAGTGAGGCGAGGACTCTCACAGTCCATAAGGTGTAGTGAGGCGAGGACTCCCACAGTCAATGAGGTGTAGTGAGGTGAGGACTCTCACAGTTCATGAGGTGTTGTGAGACGAGGAATCCCACAGTCCATGAGGTGTAGTGAGGCGAGGACTCCCACAATCCCTGAGGTGTTGTGAGACGAGGAATCTCACAGTCCCTGAGGTGTACTGAGGCGAGGACTCCCACAGTCCATGAGGTATAGTGAGGCGAAGACTCTCACAGTCCATGAGGTGTAGTGAGGCGAGGACTCTCACAGTCGGCTAGGTGTAGTGAGGCGAGGACTCTCACAGTCCACGAGGTGTAGTGAGGCGAGGACTCTCACAGTCCCTGAGTAGTGAGGCGAGGACTCCCATAGTCCATGATGTATAGTGAGGCGAGGACTCCCACAATCCCTGAGGTGTACTGAGGCGACGACTCTCACAGTCCCAGAGGTGTAGTGAGGCGAGGACTCTCATAGTCCATGAGTTGAAGTGAGGCGAGAACTCTCACAGTCCATAAGGTGTAGTGAAGCGAGGACTCTCACAGTCCATGAGGTGATGTGAGGCAGGGACTCTCACAGTCCCTGAGGTGTAGTAAGGCGAGGACTCTCACAGACCTTGAGGTGTAGTGAGGCGAGGACTCCCACAGTCAATGAGGTGTAGTGAGTTGAGGACTCTAACAGTTCTTGACGTGTAGTGAGGCGAGGACTCTCACAGTCCATGAGGTGTTGTGAGGCAGGGACTCTCACAGTCCCTGAGGTGTAGTAAGGCGAGGACTCTCACAGACCTTGAGGTGTAGTGAGGCGAGGACTCCCACAGTCCCTGAGGTGTAGTGAGGCGAGGACTCTCACAGTCCATGAGGTGAAGTGAGGTGAGGACTCTCACAGTCCATAAGGTGTAGTGAGGCGAGGACTCCCACAGTCAATGAGGTGTAGTGAGGTGAGGACTCTCACAGTCCTTGAGGTGTAGTGAGGCGAGGACTCTCACAGTCCCTGAGGTGTAGTGAGGCGAGGACTCTCACAGTCCATAAGGTGTTTTGATGCGAGGACTCTCACAGTTCATGATGTGTAATTAGGCGAGGACTCCCACAGTCCCTGAGGTGTAGTGATGCGAGGACTCTCACAGTCCATGAGGTGAAGTGAGGCGAGGACTCTCACAGTCCATAAGGTGTCGTGAGGCGAGGACTCCCACAGTCAATGAGGTGTAGTGACGTGAGGACTCTCACAGTCCCTGAGGTGTAGTGAGGCGAGGACTCTCACAGTCCATGAGGTGTTGTGAGGCAAAGACTCTCCCAGTCCATGAGGTGTAGTGACGTGAGGACTCTCCCAGTCCCTGAAGTGTAGTGAGGCGAGGACTCTCACAGTCAATAAGGAGTAGTGAGTTGAGGACTCTAACAGTCCTTGAGGTGTAGTGAGGCGAGGACTCTCACAGTCCATGAGGTGTTGTGAGGCAGGGACTCTCACAGTCCCTGAGGTGTAGTAAGGCGAGGACTCTCACAGACCTTGAGGTGTAGTGAGGCGAGGACTCCCACAGTCCCTGAGGTGTAGTAAGGCAAGGACTCTCACAGTCCATGAGGTGAAGTGAGGCGAGGACTCTCACAGTCCATAAGGTGTAGTGAGGCAAAGACTCTCCCAGTCCATGAGGTGTAGTGAAGCGAGGACTCTCACAGTCCATGAAGTGTAGTGAGGCGAGGACTCTCACAGTCCATAAGGTGTAGTGAGGCGAGGACTCCCACAGTCAATGAGGTGTAGTGACGTGAGGACTCTCACAGTCCCTGAGGTGTAGTGAGGCGAGGACTCTCACAGTCGATGAGGTGTTGTGAGGCAAAGACTCTCCCAGTCCATGAGGTGTTGTGAGGCAAAGACTCTCACAGTCCCTGAAGTGTAGTGAGGCGAGGACTCTCACAGTCAATGAGGTGTAGTGAGTTGAGGACTCTAACAGTCCTTGAGGTGTAGTGAGGCGAGGACTCTCACAGTCCATGAGGTGTTGTGAGGCAGGGACTCTCACAGTCCCTGAGGTGTAGTAAGGCGAGGACTCTCACAGACCTTGAGGTGTAGTGAGGCGAGGACTCCCACAGTCCCTGAGGTGTAGTAAGGCAAGGACTCTCACAGTCCATGAGGTGAAGTGAGGCGAGGACTCTCACAGTCCATAAGGTGTAGTGAGGCGAGGACTCCCACAGTCAATGAGGTGTAGTGACGTGAGGACTCTCACAGTCCTTGAGTTGAAGTGAGGTGAGAACTCTCACAGTCCATAAGGTGTAGTGAAGCGAGGACTCTCACAGACCATGAGGTGTTGTGAGGCAAAGACTCTCCCAGTCCATGAGGTGTAGTGACGTGAGGACTCTCACTGTCTCTGAAGTGTAGTGAGGCGAGGACTCTCACAGTCCATGAGGTGTTGTGAGGCAAAGACTCACCCAGTCCATGAGGTGTAGTGAAGCGAGGACTCTCACAGTCCATGAAGTGTAGTGAGGCGAGGCCTCTCATAGTCCCTAAGATGTAGTGAGGTTAGAACTCCCACAGACCCTGAGGTGTAGTGAGGCGAGGACTCTAAAGGTCCCTGAAGTGTAGTGAGGCGAGGACTCTCACAGTCCATGAGGTGTTGTGAGGCAAAGACTCTCCCAGTCCATGAGGTGTAGTGAAGCGAGGACTCTCACAGTCCATGAAGTGTAGTGAGGCGAGGACTCTCACTGTCCCTGAGGTGTAGTGAGGCGAGAACTCCCACAATCCCTGAGGTGTTGTGAGACGAGGAATCTCACAGTCCCTGAGGTGTAGTGAGGCGAGGACTCAATCAGTCGATGAGGTATAGTGAGGCGAAGACTCTCACAGTCCATGAGGTGTAGTGAGGCGAGGACTCTCACAGTCCATAAGGTGTAGTGAGGCGAGGACTCCCACAGTCAATTAGGTGTAGTGAGGTGAGGACTTTCACAGTCCTTGAGGTGTAGTGAGGCGAGAACTCTCACAGTCCCTGAGTTATAGTAAGGCGAGGACTCTCACAGTCCCTGAGGTGAAGTGAGGCGAGGACTCTCACAGTCCATAAGGTGTTTTGATGCGAGGACTCTCACAGTCCATAAGGTGTTTTGATGCGAGGACTCTCACAGTTCATGATGTGTAATTAGGTGAGGACTCTCACAGTCCCTGAGGGGTAGTGAGGCGTGGACTCTCACAGTCCATGAGGTGTTGTCAGGCGAGGACTCTCACAGTCCATGAGGTGTTGTGAGGCAAAGACTCTCACAGTTCATGAGGTGTAGTGAGGCGAGGACTCTCACAGTCCACGAGGTGTAGTGATGCTTGAACTTTCACAGTCCATGAGGTGTAGTGAGGCGAGGACTCTCACAATCCCTGAAGTGTAGAGAGGCGAAGACTCTCACAGTCCATGAGGTGTAGTGAGGCGAGGACTCTCACAGTCCCTGAGGTGTAATGAGGCGAGGACTTTCACAGTCCATGAGGTGTAGTGAGGCGAGGACTCTCACAGTCCATAAGGTGTAGTGAGGCGAGGACTCCCACAGTCAATGAGGTGTAGTGAGGTGAGGACTCTCACAGTTCATGAGGTGTTGTGAGGCGAGGAATCCCACAGTCCATGAAGTGTAGTGAGGCGAGGACTCCCACAATCCCTGAGGTGTTGTGAGACGAGGAATCTCACAGTCCCTGAGGTGTACTGAGGCGAGGACTCCCACAGTCCATGAGGTATAGTGAGGCGAAGACTCTCACAGTCCATGAGGTGTAGTGAGGCGAGGACTCTCACAGTCGGCTAGGTGTAGTGAGGCGAGGACTCTCACAGTCCACGAGGTGTAGTGAGGCGAGGACTCTCACAGTCCCTGAGTAGTGAGGCGAGGACTCCCATAGTCCATGAGGTATAGTGAGGCGAGGACTCCCACAATCCCTGAGGTGTACTGAGGCGACGACTCTCACAGTCCCTGAGGTGTAGTGAGGCGAGGACTCTCATAGTCCATGAGTTGAAGTGAGGCGAGAACTCTCACAGTCCATAAGGTGTAGTGAAGCGAGGACTCTCACAGTCCATGAGGTGATGTGAGGCAGGGACTCTCACAGTCCCTGAGGTGTAGTAAGGCGAGGACTCTCACAGACCTTGAGGTGTAGTGAGGCGAGGACTCCCACAGTCAATGAGGTGTAGTGAGTTGAGGACTCTAACAGTTCTTGACGTGTAGTGAGGCGAGGACTCTCACAGTCCATGAGGTGTTGTGAGGCAGGGACTCTCACAGTCCCTGAGGTGTAGTAAAGCGAGGACTCTCACAGACCTTGAGGTGTAGTGAGGCGAGGACTCCCACAGTCCCTGAGGTGTAGTGAGGCGAGGACTCTCACAGTCCATGAGGTGAAGTGAGGTGAGGACTCTCACAGTCCATAAGGTGTAGTGAGGCGAGGACTCCCACAGTCAATGAGGTGTAGTGAGGTGAGGACTCTCACAGTCCTTGAGGTGTAGTGAGGCGAGGACTCTCACAGTCCCTGAGGTGTAGTGAGGCGAGGACTCTCACAGTCCATAAGGTGTTTTGATGCGAGGACTCTCACAGTTCATGATGTGTAATTAGGCGAGGACTCCCACAGTCCCTGAGGTGTAGTGATGCGAGGACTCTCACAGTCCATGAGGTGAAGTGAGGCGAGGACTCTCACAGTCCATAAGGTGTCGTGAGGCGAGGACTCCCACAGTCAATGAGGTGTAGTGACGTGAGGACTCTCACAGTCCCTGAGGTGTAGTGAGGCGAGGACTCTCACAGTCCATGAGGTGTTGTGAGGCAAAGACTCTCCCAGTCCATGAGGTGTAGTGACGTGAGGACTCTCACAGTCCCTGAAGTGTAGTGAGGCGAGGACTCTCACAGTCAATAAGGAGTAGTGAGTTGAGGACTCTAACAGTCCTTGAGGTGTAGTGAGGCGAGGACTCTCACAGTCCATGAGGTGTTGTGAGGCAGGAACTCTCACAGTCCCTGAGGTGTAGTAAGGCGAGGACTCTCACAGACCTTGAGGTGTAGTGAGGCGAGGACTCCCACAGTCCCTGAGGTGTAGTAAGGCAAGGACTCTCACAGTCCATGAGGTGAAGTGAGGCGAGGACTCTCACAGTCCATAAGGTGTAGTGAGGCAAAGACTCTCCCAGTCCATGAGGTGTAGTGAAGCGAGGACTCTCACAGTCCATGAAGTGTAGTGAGGCGAGGACTCTCACAGTCCATAAGGTGTAGTGAGGCGAGGACTCCCACAGTCAATGAGGTGTAGTGACGTAAGGACTCTCACAGTCCCTGAGGTGTAGTGAGGCGAGGACTCTCACAGTCCATGAGGTGTTGTGAGGCAAAGACTCTCCCAGTCCATGAGGTGTTGTGAGGCAAAGACTCTCACAGTCCCTGAAGTGTAGTGAGGCGAGGACTCTCACAGTCAATGAGGTGTAGTGAGTTGAGGACTCTAACAGTCCTTGAGGTGTAGTGAGGCGAGGACTCTCACAGTCCATGAGGTGTTGTGAGGCAGGAACTCCCACAGACCCTGAGGTGTAGTGAGGCGAGGACTCTAAAGATCCCTGAAGTGTAGTGAGGCGAGGACTCTCACAGTCCATGAGGTGTTGTGAGGCAAAGACTCTCCCAGTCCATGAGGTGTAGTGAAGCGAGGACTCTCACAGTCCATGAAGTGTAGTGAGGCGAGGACTCTCACTGTCCCTGAGGTGTAGTGAGGCGAGAACTCCCACAATCCCTGAGGTGTTGTGAGACGAGGAATCTCACAGTCCCTGAGGTGTAGTGAGGCGAGGACTCAATCAGTCGATGAGGTATAGTGAGGCGAAGACTCTCACAGTCCATGAGGTGTAGTGAGGCGAGGACTCTCACAATCCCTGAAGTGTAGAGAGGCGAAGACTCTCACAGTCCATGAGGTGTAGTGAGGCGAGGACTCTCACAGTCCCTGAGGTGTAGTGAGGCGAGGACTCTCACCGTCCCTAAGTAGGGAGGCGAGGACTCTCACAGTCCATGAGGTGTAGTGAGGCGAGGACTCTCACAGTCCATAAGGTGTAGTGAGGCGAGGACTCCCACAGTCAATGAGGTGTAGTGAGGTGAGGACTCTCACATTTCATGAGGTGTTGTGAGGCGAGGAATCCCACAGTCCATGAAGTGTAGTGAAGCAAGGACTCCCACAATCCCTGAGGTGTTGTGAGACGAGGACTCCCACAATCCCTGAGGTGTTGTGAGACGAGGAATCTCACAGTCCCTGAGGTGTACTGAGGCGAGATATCCCACAGTCCATGAGGTATTGTGAGGCGAAGACTCTCACAGTCCATGAGGTGTAGTGAGGCGAGGACTCTCACAGTAGACTAGGTGTAGTGAGACGAGGACTCTCACAGTCCACGAGGTGTAGTGAGGCGAGGACTCTCACAGTCCACGAGGTGTAGTGAGGCGAGGACTCTCACAGTCGCTGAGTAGTGAGGCGAGGACTCTCACTGTCCATGAGGTGTAGTGAGGCAAGGAATCTCACAATTAATAGGTACAGTGAGACGAGGACTCTCACAGTCCATGAGGTGTAGTGGGACGAGGACTCTCAGAGTCCCTGTGGTGTGGTGAGGCGAGGACTCTCACAGTCCATGAGGAATAGTGAGGCAAGGACTCTCATACTGCATGAGATGTAGTAAGGCGAGGACTATCACAGTCCCTGAGTAGTGAGGCGAGGATTTACACAGTCCCTGAGGTATAGTGAGGCGAGGACTCTCACAGTCCACGAGGTGTAGTGAGGCGAGGACTCCCATAGTCCATGAGGTATAGTGAGGCGAGGACTCCCACAATCCCTGAGGTGTTCTGAGGCGACGACTCTCACAGTCCCTGAGGTTTAGTGAGGCGAGGACTCACAGTCCATGAGTTGAAGTGAGGCGAGAACTCTCACAGTCCATAAGGTGAAGTGAAGCGAGGACTCTCACAGTCCATGAGGTGATGTGAGGCAGGGACTCTCACAGTCCCTGAGGTGTAGTAAGGCGAGGACTCTCACAGACCTTGAGTTGTAGTGAGGCGAGGACTCCCACAGTCAATGAGGTGTAGTGAGTTGAGGACTCTAACAGTCCTTGAGGTGTAGTGAGGCGAGGACTCTCACAGTCCATGAGGTGTTGTGAGGCAGGGACTCTCACAGTCCCTGAGGTGTAGTAAGGCGAGGACTCTCACAGACCTTGAGGTGTAGTGAGGCGAGGACTCCCACAGTCCCTGAGGTGTATTGAGGCGAGGACTCCCACAATCCCTGAGGTGTTGTGAGACGAGGAATCTCACAGTCCCTGAGGTGTACTGAGGCGAGGACTCCCACAGTCCCTGAGGTATAGTGAGGCGAAGACTCTCACAGTCCATGAGGTGTAGTGAGGCGAGGACTCTCACATTCGACTAGGTGTAGTGAGGCGAGGACTCTCACAGTCCACGAGGTGTTGTGAGGCAAAGACTCTCCCAGTCCATGAGGTGTAGTGACGTGAGGACTCTCACAGTCCCAGAAGTGTAGTGAGGCGAGGACTCTCACAGTCCCCAAGATGTAGTGAGGTTAGAACTCCCACAGTCCCTGAGGTATAGTGAGGCGAAGACTCTCACAGTCCATGAGGTGTAGTGAGGCGAGGACTCTCACAGTCGACTAGGTGTAGTGAGGCGAGGACTCTCACAGTCCACGAGGTGTAGTGAGGCGAGGACTCTCACAGTCCCTGAGTAGTGAGGCGAGGACTCTCACTGTCCAAGAGGTGTAGTGAGGCAAGGAATCTCACAATTTTTAGGTAGAGCGAGGCGAGGACTCTCACAGTCCATGAGGTGTAGTGAGACGAGGACTCTCACAGTCGACTAGGTGTAGTGAGGCGAGGACTCTCACAATCCACGAGGTGTAGTGAGGCGAGGACTCTCACAGTCCCTGAGTAGTGAGGCGAGGACTCTCACTGTCCATGAGGTGTAGTGAGGCAAGGAATCTCACAATTATTAGGTACAGTGAGGCGAGGACTCTCACATTCCATGAGGTGTAGTGAGACGAGGACTCTCACAGTCCCTGTGGTGTGGTGAGGCGAGGACTCTCACAGTCCATAAGGTGTAGTGAGGCGAGGACTCCCACAGTCAATGAGGTGTAGTGACGTGAGGACTCTCCCAGTCCCTGAGGTGTAGTGAGGCGAGGACTCTCAGAGTCCATGAGGTGTTGTGAGGCAAAGACTCTCCCAGTCCATGAGGTGTAGTGACGTGAGGACTCTCACTGTCCCAGAAGTGTAGTGAGGCGAGGACTCTCACAGTCCATGAGGTGTTGTGAGGCAAAGACTCTCCCAGTCCATGAGGTGTAGTGAAGCGAGGACTCTCACAGTCCATGAAGTGTAGTGAGGCGAGGACTCTCACAGTCCCTAAGATGTAGTGAGGTTAGAACTCCCACAGACCCTGAGGTGTAGTGAGGCGAGGACTCTAAAGATCCCTGAAGTGTAGTGAGGCGAGGACTCTCACAGTCCATGAGGCGTTGTGAGGCAAAGACTCTCCCAGTCCATGAGGTGTAGTGAAGCGAGGACTCTCACAGTCCATGAAGTGTAGTGAGGCGAGGACTCTCACTGTCCCTGAGGTGTAGTGAGGCGAGAACTCCCACAATCCCTGAGGTGTTGTGAGACGAGGAATCTCACAGTCCCTGAGGTGTAGTGAGGCGAGGACTCAATCAGTCGATGAGGTATAGTGAGGCGAAGACTCTCACAGTCCATGAGGTGTAGTGAGGCGAGGACTCTCACAATCCCTGGAGTGTAGAGAGGCGAAGACTCTCACAGTCCATGAGGTGTAGTGAGGCGAGGACTCTCACAGTCCCTGAGGTGTAGTGAGGCGAGGACTCTCACCGTCCCTAAGTAGTGAGGCGAGGACTCTCACACTCCATGAGGTGTAGTGAGGCGAGGACTCTCACAGTCCATAAGGTGTAGTGAGGCGAGGACTCCCACAGTCAATGAGGTGTAGTGAGGTGAGGACTCTCACATTTCATGAGGTGTTGTGAGGCGAGGAATCCCACAGTCCATGAGGTGTAGTGAGGCGAGGACTCCCACAATCCCTGAGGTGTTGTGAGACGAGGAATCTCACAGTCCCTGAGGTGAACTGAGGCGAGGACTCCCACAGTCCATGAGGTATAGTGAGGCGAAGACTCTCACAGTCCATGAGGTGTAGTGAGGCGAGGACTCTCACAGTAGACTAGGTGTAGTGAGGCGAGGACTCTCACAGTCCACGAGGTGTAGTGAGGCGAGGACTCTCACAGTCCACGAGGTGTAGTGAGGCGAGGACTCTCACAGTCCCTGAGTAGTGAGGCGAGGACTCTCACTGTCCATGAGGTGTAGTGAGGCAAGGAATCTCACAATTAATAGGTACAGTGAGACGAGGACTCTCACAGTCCATGAGGTGTAGTGAGACGAGGACTCTCAGAGTCCCTGTGGTGTAATGAGGCGAGGACTCTCACAGTCCATGAGGAATAGTGAGGCAAGGACTCTCATACTGCATGAGATGTAGTAAGGCGAGGACTATCACAGTCCCTGAGTAGTGAGGCGAGGATTTTCACAGTCCCTGAGGTATAGTGAGGCGAGGACTCTCACAGTCCACGAGGTGTAGTGAGGCGAGGACTCCGATAGTCCATGAGGTATAGTGAGGCGAGGACTCCCACAATCCCTGAGGTGTTCTGAGGCGACGACTCTCACAGTCCCTGAGGTGTAGTGAGGCGAGGACTTACAGTCCATGAGTTGAAGTGAGGCGAGAACTCTCACAGTCCATAAGGTGTAGTGAAGCGAGGACTCTCACAGTCCATGAGGTGATGTGAGGCAGGGACTCTCACAGTCCCTGAGGTGTAGTAAGGCGAGGACTCTCACAGACCTTGAGTTGTAGTGAGGCGAGGACTCCCACAGTCAATGAGGTGTAGTGAGTTGAGGACTCTAACAGTCCTTGAGGTGTAGTGAGGCGAGGACTCTCACAGTCCATGAGGTGTTGTGAGGCAGGGACTCTCACAGTCCCTGAGGTGTAGTACGGCGAGGACTCTCACAGACCTTGAGGTGTAGTGAGGCGAGGACTCCCACAGTCCCTAAGGTGTAGTACGGCAAGGACTCTCACAGTCCATGAGGTGAAGTGAGGCGAGGACTCTCACAGTCCATAAGGTGTAGTGAGGCGAGGACTCCCACAGTCCCTAAGGTGTAGTACGGCAAGGACTCTCACAGTCCATGAGGTGAAGTGAGGCGAGGACTCTCACAGTCCATAAGGTGTAGTGAGGCGAGGACTCCCACAGTCAATGAGGTGTAGTGACGTGAGGACTCTCACTGTCCCTGAAGTGTAGTGAGGCGAGGACTCTCATAAACCATGAGGTGTTGTGAGGCAAAGACTCTCCCAGTCCATGAGGTGTAGTGAAGCGAGGACTCTCACAGTCCATGAAGTATAGTGAGGCGAGGACTCTCACAGTCCCTAAGATGTAGTGAGGTTAGAACTCCCACAGACCCTGAGGTGTAGTGAGGCGAGGACTCTCACAGTCCATGAGGTGTTGTGAGGCAAAGACTCTCCCAGTCCATGAGGTGTAGTGAAGCGAGGACTCACACAGTCCATGAAGTGTTGTGAGGCGAGGACTCTCACTGTCCCTGAGGTGTAGTGAGGCGAGAACTCCCACAATCCCTGAGGTGTTGTGAGACGAGGAATCTCACAGTCCCTGAGGTGTAGTGAGGCGAGGACTCAATCAGTCGATGAGGTATAGTGAGGCGAAGACTCTCACAGTCCATGAGGTGTAGTGAGGCGAGGACTCTCACAATCCCTGAAGTGTAGAGAGGCGAAGACTCTCACAGTCCATGAGGTGTAGTGAGGCGAGGACTCTCACAGTCCCTGAATAGTGAGGCGAGGATTCTCACAGTCCCTGAGGTATAGTGAGGCGAGGACTCTCACAGTCCACGAGGTGTAGTGAGGCGAGGACTCCCATAGTCCATGAGGTATTGTGAGGCGAGGACTCCCACAATCCCCGAGGTGTTCTGAGGCGACGACTCTCACAGTCCCTGAGGTGTAGTGAGGCGAGGACTCTCACAGTCTATGAGTTGAAGTGAGGCGAGAACTCTCATAGTCCATAAGGTGTAGTGAAGCGAGGACTCTCACAGTCCATGAGGTGATGTGAGGCAGGGACTCTCACAGTCCCTGAGATGTAGTAAGGCGAGGACTCTCACAGACCTTGAGGTGTAGTGAGGCGAGGACTCCCACAGTCAATGAGGTGTAGTGAGTTGAGGACTCTAACAGTCCTTGAGGTGTAGTGTGGCGAGGACTCCAACAGTCCCTGAGGTGTAGTGAGGCGAGGACTCTCACAGTCCATGAGGTGAAGTGAGGTGAGGACTCTCACAGTCCATAAGGTGTAGTGAGGCGAGGACTCTCACAGTCCATAAGGTGTTTTGATGAGAGGACTCTCACAGTTCATGATGTGTAATTAGGCGAGGGCTCCCACAGTCCCTGAGGTGTAGTGAGGAGAGGACTCTCACAGTCCATGAGGTGAAGTGAGGCGAGGACTCTCACAGTCCATAAGGTGTAGTGAGGCCAGGACTCCCACAGTCAATGAGGTGTAGCGACTTGAGGACTCTCACAGTCCCTGAGGTGTAGTGAGGCGAGGACTCTCACAGTCCATGAGGTGTTGTGAGGCATAGACTCTCCCAGTCCATGAGGTGTAGTGAAGCGAGGACTCTCACAGTCCATGAAGTGTAGTGAGGCGAGGACTCTCACAGTCCCTAAGATGTAGTGAGGTTAGAACTCCCACAGACCCTGAGGTGTAGTGAGGCGAGGACTCTAAAGGTCCCTGTAGTGTAGTGAGGCGAGGACTCTCACAGTCCATGAGGTGTTGTGAGGCAAAGACTCTCCCAGTCCATGAGGTGTAGTGAAGCGAGGAGTCTCACAGTTCATGAAGTGTAGTGAGGCGAGGACTCTCACTGTCCCTGAGGTGTAATGAGGCGAGAACTCCCACAGACCCTGAGGTGTAGTGAGGCGAGGACTCTCACAGTCCATGAGGTGTAGTGAGTCGAGGACTCTCACAGTCCATAAGGTGTAGTGAGGCGAGGACTCCCCCAGTCAATGAGGTGTAGTGAGGTGAGGACTCTCACAGTTCATGAGGTGTTGTGAGGCAAGGACTCTCACAGTCCGTGAGGTGTTGTGAGGCAAAGACTCTCACAGTCCATGAGGTGTAGTGAGGCGAGGACTCTCACAGTCGACGAGGTGTAGTGAGGCGAGGACTCTCACAGTCCACGAGGTGTAGTGAGGCGAGGACTCTCACAGTCCATAAGGTGTACTGAGGCGAGGACTCTCACAATCCCTTAAGTGTAGTGAGGCGAGGACTCTCTCAGATCATGAGGTGTTGTGAGGCAAGGACTCTCACAGTCCATGAGGTGTTGTGAGGCGAGGACTCCCACAGTCAACGAGGTGTAGTGAGGCGAGGACTCTCACAGTCCATGAGGTGTACTGAGGCGAGGACTCTCACAATCCCTGAAGTGTAGTGAGGCGCGGACTCTCGCAGTCCATGAGGTGTAGTGAAGCGAGGACTCTCACAGTCCATGAGGTGTAGTGAGGCGAGGAATCCCACAGTTCATGAGGTGTAGTGAGGCGAGGACTCCTACAATCCCTGAGGTGTTGTGAGACGAGGAATCTCTCAGTCCCTGAGGTGTACTGAGGCGTGGACTCTCACAGTCCATGAGGTGTTGTGAGGCAGGGACTCTCACAGTCCCTGAGGTGTAGTAAGGCGAGGACTCTCACAGACCTTGAGGTGTAGTGAGGCGAGGACTCCCACAGTCCCTGAGGTGTAGTAAGGCAAGGACTCTCACAGTCCATGAGGTGAGGTGAGGCGAGGACTCTCACAGTCCATAAGGTGTAGTGAGGCGAGGACTCCCACAGTCAATGAGGTGTAGTGACGTGAGGACTCTCACAGTCCCTCAGGTGTAGTGAGGCGAGGACTCTCACAGTCCATGAGGTGTTGTGAGGCCAAGACTCTCCCAGTCCATGAGGTGTAGTGAAGCGAGGACTCTCACAGTCCATGAAGTGTAGTGAGGCGAGGACTCTCACAGTCCCTAAGATGTAGTGAGGTTAGAACTCCCAGAGACCCTGAGGTGTAGTGAGGCCAGGACTCTAAAGGTCCCTGAAGTGTAGTGAGGCGAGGACTCTCACAGTCCATGAGGTGTTGTGAGGCAAAGACTCTCCCAGTCCATGAGGTGTAGTGAAGCGAGGACTCTCACAGTTCATGAAGTGTAGTGAGGCGAGGACTCTCACTGTCCCTGAGGTGTAGTGAGGCGAGAACTCCCACAGACCCTGAGGTGTAGTGAGGCGAGGACTCTCACAGTCCATGAGGTGTAATGAGGCGAGGAATCTCACAGTCCATAAGGTGTAGTGAGGCGAGGACTCCCACAGTCAATGAGGTGTAGTGAGGTGAGGACTCT
Source organism: Procambarus clarkii (assembly GCF_040958095.1). Classification (NCBI taxonomy): domain Eukaryota; kingdom Metazoa; phylum Arthropoda; class Malacostraca; order Decapoda; family Cambaridae; genus Procambarus; species Procambarus clarkii. The sequence goes on from NC_091170.1 coordinate 14,074,867, forward strand.
CACAGTTCATGAGGTGTTGTGAGGCAAGGACTCTCACAGTCCATGAGGTGTTGTGAGGCAAAGACTCTCACAGTCCATGAGGTGTAGTGAGGCGAGGACTCTCACAGTCGACGAGGTGTAGTGAGGCGAGGACTCACAGTCCACGAGGTGTAGTGAGGCGAGGACTCTCACAGTCCATAAGGTGTACTGAGGCGAGGACTCTCACAATCCCTTAAGTATAGTGAGGCGAGGACTCTCACAGTTCATGAGGTGCTGTGAGGCAAGGACTCTCACAGTCCATGAGGTGTTGTGAGGCAAAGACTCTCACAGTCCATGAGGTGTAGTGAGGCGAGGACTCTCACAGTCGACGAGGTGTAGTGAGGCGAGGACTCTCACAGTCCACGAGGTGTAGTGAGGCGAGGACTCTCACAGTCCATGAGGTGTACTGAGGCGAGGACTCTCACAATCCCTGAAGTGTAGTGAGGCGTGGACTCTCGCAGTCCATGAGGTGTAGTGAAGGGAGGACTCTCACAGTCCCTGAGGTGTAGTGAGGCGAGGACTCTCACAGTCCATGAGGTGTTGTGAGGCAAAGACTCTCCCAGTCCATGAGGTGTAGTGACGTGAGGACTCTCACTGTCCCTGAAGTGTAGTGAGGCGAGGACTCTCACAGTCCATGAGGTGTTGTGAGGCAAAGACTCTCCCAGTCCATGAGGTGTAGTGAAGCGAGGACTCTCACAGTCCATGAAGTGTAGTGAGGCGAGGACTCTCACTGTCCCTGAGGTGTAGTGAGGCGAGAACTCCCACAATCCCTGAGGTGTTGTGAGACGAGGAATCTCACAGTCCCTGAGGTGTAGTGAGGCGAGGACTCAATCAGTCGATGAGGTATAGTGAGGCGAAGACTCTCACAGTCCATGAGGTGTAGTGAGGCGAGGACTCTCACAGTCCATAAGGTGTAGTGAGGCGAGGACTCCCACAGTCAATGAGGTGTAGTGAGGGGAGGATTCTCACAGTCCTTGAGGTGTAGTGAGGCGAGGACTCTCACAGTCCCTGAGGTGTTGTAAGGCGAGGACTCTCACAGTCCCTGAGGTGTAGTAAGGCGAGGACTCTCACAGTCCCTGAGGTGTAGTGAGGCGAGGACTCTCACAGTCCATAAGGAGTTTTGGTGCGAGGACTCTCGCTGTTCATGATGTGTAATTAGGTGAGGACTCTCACAGTCCCTGAGGGGTAGTGAGGCGAGGACTCTCACAGTCCATGAGGTGTTGTGAGGCAAAGACTCTCACAGTTCATGAGGTGTAGTGAGGCGAGGACTCTCACAGTTCATGAGGTGTTGTGAGGCAAGGACTCTCACAGTCCATGAGGTGTTGTGAGGCGAGGACTCCCACAGTCAACGAGGTGTAGTGAGGCGAGGACTCTCACAGTCCACGAGGTGTAGTGAGGCGAGGACTCCAACAGTCCCTGAGGTGTAGTGAGGCGAGGACTCTCACAGTCCATGAGGTGAAGTGAGGTGAGGACTCTTACAGTCCATAAGGTGTAGTGAGGCGAGGACTCTCACAGTCCATAAGGTGTTTTGATGAGAGGACTCTCACAGTTCATGATGTGTTGTGAGGCATAGACTCTCCCAGTCCATGAGGTGTAGTGAAGCGAGGACTCTCACAGTCCATGAGGTGAAGTGAGGTGAGGACTCTTACAGTCCATAAGGTGTAGTGAGGCGAGGACTCTCACAGTCCATAAGGAGTTTTGATGCGAGGACTCTCGCTGTTCATGATGTGTAATTAGGTGAGGACTCTCACAGTCCCTGAGGGGTAGTGAGGCGAGGACTCTCACAGTCCATGAGGTGTTGTGAGGCAAAGACTCTCACAGTTCATGAGGTGTAGTGAGGCGAGGACTCTCACAGTTCATGAGGTGTTGTGAGGCAAGGACTCTCACAGTCCATGAGGTGTTGTGAGGCGAGGACTCTCACAGTCCACGAGGTGTAGTGAGGCGAGGACTCCAACAGTCCCTGAGGTGTAGTGAGGCGAGGACTCTCACAGTCCATGAGGTGAAGTGAGGTGAGGACTCTCACAGTCCATAAGGTGTAGTGAGGCGAGGACTCTCACAGTCCATAAGGTGTTTTGATGAGAGGACTCTCACAGTTCATGATGTGTAATTAGGCGAGGGCTCCCACAGTCCCTGAGGTGTAGTGAGGAGAGGACTCTCACAGTCCATGAGGTGAAGTGAGGCGAGGACTCTCACAGTCCATAAGGTGTAGTGAGGCCAGGACTCCCACAATCAATGAGGTGTAGCGACTTGAGGACTCTCACAGTCCCTGAGGTGTAGTGAGGCGAGGACTCTCACAGTCCATGAGGTGTTGTGAGGCATAGACTCTCCCAGTCCATGAGGTGTAGTGAAGCGAGGACTCTCACAGTCCATGAAGTGTAGTGAGGCGAGGACTCTCACAGTCCCTAAGATGTAGTGAGGTTAGAACTCCCACAGACCCTGAGGTGTAGTGAGGCGAGGACTCTAAAGGTCCCTGTAGTGTAGTGAGGCGAGGACTCTCACAGTCCATGAGGTGTTGTGAGGCAAAGACTCTCCCAGTCCATGAGGTGTAGTGAAGCGAGGAGTCTCACAGTTCATGAAGTGTAGTGAGGCGAGGACTCTCACTGTCCCTGAGGTGTAATGAGGCGAGAACTCCCACAGACCCTGAGGTGTAGTGAGGCGAGGACTCTCACAGTCCATGAGGTGTAGTGAGGCGAGGACTCTCACAGTCCATAAGGTGTAGTGAGGCGAGGACTCCCACAGTCAATGAGGTGTAGTGAGGTGAGGACTCTCACAGTTCATGAGGTGTTGTGAGGCAAGGACTCTCACAGTCCGTGAGGTGTTGTGAGGCAAAGACTCTCACAGTCCATGAGGTGTAGTGAGGCGAGGACTCTCACAGTCGACGAGGTGTAGTGAGGCGAGGACTCTCACAGTCCACGAGGTGTAGTGAGGCGAGGACTCTCACAGTCTATAAGGTGTACTGAGGCGAGGACTCTCACAATCCCTTAAGTGTAGTGAGGCGAGGACTCTCTCAGATCATGAGGTGTTGTGAGGCAAGGACTCTCACAGTCCATGAGGTGTTGTGAGGCGAGGACTCCCACAGTCAACGAGGTGTAGTGAGGCGAGGACTCTCACAGTCCACGAGGTGTAGTGAGGCGAGGACTCTCACAGTCCATGAGGTGTACTGAGGCGAGGACTCTCACAATCCCTGAAGTGTAGTGAGGCGCGGACTCTCGCAGTCCATGAGGTGTAGTGAAGCGAGGACTCTCACAGTCCATGAGGTGTAGTGAGGCGAGGAATCCCACAGTTCATGAGGTGTAGTGAGGCGAGGACTCCTACAATCCCTGAGGTGTTGTGAGACGAGGAATCTCTCAGTCCCTGAGGTGTACTGAGGCGTGGACTCTCACAGTCCATGAGGTGTTGTGAGGCAGGGACTCTCACAGTCCCTGAGGTGTAGTAAGGCGAGGACTCTCACAGACCTTGAGGTGTAGTGAGGCGAGGACTCCCACAGTCCCTGAGGTGTAGTAAGGCAAGGACTCTCACAGTCCATGAGGTGAGGTGAGGCGAGGACTCTCACAGTCCATAAGGTGTAGTGAGGCGAGGACTCCCACAGTCAATGAGGTGTAGTGACGTGAGGACTCTCACAGTCCCTCAGGTGTAGTGAGGCGAGGACTCTCACAGTCCATGAGGTGTTGTGAGGCCAAGACTCTCCCAGTCCATGAGGTGTAGTGAAGCGAGGACTCTCACAGTCCATGAAGTGTAGTGAGGCGAGGACTCTCACAGTCCCTAAGATGTAGTGAGGTTAGAACTCCCAGAGACCCTGAGGTGTAGTGAGGCCAGGACTCTAAAGGTCCCTGAAGTGTAGTGAGGCGAGGACTCTCACAGTCCATGAGGTGTTGTGAGGCAAAGACTCTCCCAGTCCATGAGGTGTAGCGAAGCGAGGACTCTCCCAGTTCATGAAGTGTAGTGAGGCGAGGACTCTCACTGTCCCTGAGGTGTAGTGAGGCGAGAACTCCCACAGACCCTGAGGTGTAGTGAGGCGAGGACTCTCACAGTCCATGAGGTGTAGTGAGGCGAGGACTCTCACAGTCCATAAGGTGTAGTGAGGCGAGGACTCCCACAGTCAATGAGGTGTAGTGAGGTGAGGACTCTCACAGTTCATGAGGTGTTGTGAGGCAAGGACTCTCACAGTCCATGAGGTGTTGTGAGGCAAAGACTCTCACAGTCCATGAGGTGTAGTGAGGCGAGGACTCTCACAGTCGACGAGGTGTAGTGAGGCGAGGACTCACAGTCCACGAGGTGTAGTGAGGCGAGGACTCTCACAGTCCATAAGGTGTACTGAGGCGAGGACTCTCACAATCCCTTAAGTATAGTGAGGCGAGGACTCTCACAGTTCATGAGGTGTTGTGAGGCAAGGACTCTCACAGTCCATGAGGTGTTGTGAGGCAAAGACTCTCACAGTCCATGAGGTGTAGTGAGGCGAGGACTCTCACAGTCGACGAGGTGTAGTGAGGCGAGGACTCTCACAGTCCACGAGGTGTAGTGAGGCGAGGACTCTCACAGTCCATGAGGTGTACTGAGGCGAGGACTCTCACAATCCCTGAAGTGTAGTGAGGCGTGGACTCTCGCAGTCCATGTGTAGTGAAGGGAGGACTCTCACAGTCCCTGAGGTGTAGTGAGGCGAGGACTCTCACAGTCCATGAGGTGTTGTGAGGCAAAGACTCTCCCAGTCCATGAGGTGTAGTGACGTGAGGACTCTCACTGTCCCTGAAGTGTAGTGAGGCGAGGACTCTCACAGTCCATGAGGTGTTGTGAGGCAAAGACTCTCCCAGTCCATGAGGTGTAGTGAAGCGAGGACTCTCACAGTCCATGAAGTGTAGTGAGGCGAGGACTCTCACTGTCCCTGAGGTGTAGTGAGGCGAGAACTCCCACAATCCCTGAGGTGTTGTGAGACGAGGAATCTCACAGTCCCTGAGGTGTAGTGAGGCGAGGACTCAATCAGTCGATGAGGTATAGTGAGGCGAAGACTCTCACAGTCCATGAGGTGTAGTGAGGCGAGGACTCTCACAGTCCATAAGGTGTAGTGAGGCGAGGACTCCCACAGTCAATGAGGTGTAGTGAGGGGAGGACTCTCACAGTCCTTGAGGTGTAGTGAGGCGAGGACTCTCACAGTCCCTGAGGTGTTGTAAGGCGAGGACTCTCACAGTCCCTGAGGTGTAGTAAGGCGAGGACTCTCACAGTCCCTGAGGTGTAGTGAGGCGAGGACTCTCACAGTCCATAAGGAGTTTTGATGCGAGGACTCTCGCTGTTCATGATGTGTAATTAGGTGAGGACTCTCACAATCCCTGAGGGGTAGTGAGGCGAGGACTCTCACAGTCCATGAGGTGTTGTGAGGCAAAGACTCTCACAGTTCATGAGGTGTAGTGAGGCGAGGACTCTCACAGTTCATGAGGTGTTGTGAGGCAAGGACTCTCACAGTCCATGAGGTGTTGTGAGGCGAGGACTCCCACAGTCAACGAGGTGTAGTGAGGCGAGGACTCTCACAGTCCACGAGGTGTAGTGAGGCGAGGACTCTCACAGTCCATGAGGTGTACTGAGGCGAGGACTCTCACAATCCCTAAAGTGTAGTGAGGCGCGGACTCTCGCAGTCCATGAGGTGTAGTGAAGCGAGGACTCTCACAGTCCATGAGGTGTAGTGAGGCGAGGAATCCCACAGTTCATGAGGTGTAGTGAGGCGAGGACTCCTACAATCCCTGAGGTGTTGTGAGACGAGGAATCTCTCAGTCCCTGAGGTGTACTGAGGCGTGGACTCTCACAGTCCATGAGGTGTTGTGAGGCAGGGACTCTCACAGTCCCTGAGGTGAAGTAAGGCGAGGACTCTCACAGACCTTGAGGTGTAGTGAGGCGAGGACTCCCACAGTCCCTGAGGTGTAGTAAGGCAAGGACTCTCACAGTCCATGAGGTGAGGTGAGGCGAGGACTCTCACAGTCCATAAGGTGTAGTGAGGCGAGGACTCCCACAGTCAATGAGGTGTAGTGACGTGAGGACTCTCACAGTCCCTGAGGTGTAGTGAGGCGAGGACTCTCACAGTCCATGAGGTGTTGTGAGGCCAAGACTCTCCCAGTCCATGAAGTGTAGTAAAACGAGGACTCTCACAGTCCATGAAGTGTAGTGAGGCGAGGACTCTCACAGTCCCTAAGATGTAGTGAGGTTAGAACTCCCTGAGACCCTGAGGTGTAGTGAGGCCAGGACTCTAAAGGTCCCTGAAGTGTAGTGAGGCGAGGACTCTCACAGTCCATGAGGTGTTGTGAGGCAAAGCTCTCCCAGTCCATGAGGTGTAGTGAAGCGAGGACTCTAACAGTTCATGAAGTGTAGTGAGGCGAGGACTCTCACTGTCCCTGAAGTGTAGTGAGGCGAGAACTCCCACAGACCCTGAGGTGTAGTGAGGCGAGGACTCTCACAGTCCATGAAGTGTAGTGAGGCGAGGACTCTCACAGTCCATAAGGTGTAGTGAGGCGAGGACTCCCACAGTCAATGAGGTGTAGTGAGGTGAGGACTCTCACAGTTCATGAGGTGTTGTGAGGCAAGGACTCTCACAGTCCATGAGGTGTTGTGAGGCAAAGACTCTCACAGTCCATGAGGTGTAGTGAGGCGAGGACTCTCACAGTCGACGAGGTGTAGTGAGGCGAGGACTCACAGTCCACGAGGTGTAGTGAGGCGAGGACTCTCACAGTCCATGAGGTGTACTGAGGCGAGGACTCTCACAATCCCTGAAGTGTAGTGAGGCGTGGACTCTCGCAGTCCATGAGGTGTAGTGAAGCGAGGACTCTCACAGTTCATGAAGTGTAGTGAGGCGAGGACTCTCACTGTCCCTGAGGTGTAGTGAGGCGAGAACTCCCACAGACCCTGAGGTGTAGTGAGGCGAGGACTCTCACAGTCCATGAGGTGTTGTGAGGCAAAGACTCTCACAGTCCATGAGGTGTAGTGAGGCGAGGACTCTCACAGTCGACGAGGTGTAGTGAGGCGAGGACTCACAGTCCACGAGGTGTAGTGAGGCGAGGACTCTCACAGTCCATAAGGTGTACTGAGGCGAGGACTCTCACAATCCCTTAAGTATAGTGAGGCGAGGACTCTCACAGTTCATGAGGTGTTGTGAGGCAAGGACTCTCACAGTCCATGAGGTGTTGTGAGGCAAAGACTCTCACAGTCCATGAGGTGTAGTGAGGCGAGGACTCTCACAGTCGACGAGGTGTAGTGAGGCGAGGACTCACAGTCCACGAGGTGTAGTGAGGCGAGGACTCTCACAGTCCATAAGGTGTACTGAGGCGAGGACTCTCACAATCCCTTAAGTATAGTGAGGCGAGGACTCTCACAGTTCATGAGGTGTTGTGAGGCAAGGACTCTCACAGTCCATGAGGTGTTGTGAGGCAAAGACTCTCACAGTCCATGAGGTGTAGTGAGGCGAGGACTCTCACAGTCGACGAGGTGTAGTGAGGCGAGGACTCTCACAGTCCACGAGGTGTAGTGAGGCGAGGACTCTCACAGTCCATGAGGTGTACTGAGGCGAGGACTCTCACAATCCCTGAAGTGTAGTGAGGCGTGGACTCTCGCAGTCCATGAGGTGTAGTGAAGGGAGGACTCTCACAGTCCCTGAGGTGTAGTGAGGCGAGGATTCTCACAGTCCATGAGGTGTTGTGAGGCAAAGACTCTCCCAGTCCATGAGGTGTAGTGACGTGAGGACTCTCACTGTCCCTGAAGTGTAGTGAGGCGAGGACTCTCACAGTCTATGAGGTGTTGTGAGGCAAAGACTCTCCCAGTCCATGAGGTGTAGTGAAGCGAGGACTCTCACAGTCCATGAAGTGTAGTGAGGCGAGGACTCTCACTGTCCCTGAGGTGTAGTGAGGCGAGAACTCCCACAATCCCTGAGGTGTTGTGAGACGAGGAATCTCACAGTCCCTGAGGTGTAGTGAGGCGAGGACTCAATCAGTCGATGAGGTATAGTGAGGCGAAGACTCTCACAGTCCATGAGGTGTAGTGAGGCGAGGACTCTCACAGTCCATAAGGTGTAGTGAGGCGAGGACTCCCACAGTCAATGAGGTGTAGTGAGGGGAGGACTCTCACAGTCCTTGAGGTGTAGTGAGGCGAGGACTCTCACAGTCCCTGAGGTGTTGTAAGGCGAGGACTCTCACAGTCCCTGAGGTGTAGTAAGGCGAGGACTCTCACAGTCCCTGAGGTGTAGTGAGGCGAGGACTCTCACAGTCCATAAGGAGTTTTGATGCGAGGAATCTCGCTGTTCATGATGTGTAATTAGGTGAGGACTCTCACAGTCCCTGAGGGGTAGTGAGGCGAGGACTCTCACAGTCCATGAGGTGTTGTGAGGCAAAGACTCTCACAGTTCATGAGGTGTAGTGAGGCGAGGACTCTCACAGTTCATGAGGTGTTGTGAGGCAAGGACTCTCACAGTCCATGAGGTGTTGTGAGGCGAGGACTCCCACAGTCAACGAGGTGTAGTGAGGCGAGGACTCTCACAGTCCACGAGGTGTAGTGAGGCGAGGACTCTCACAGTCCATGAGGTGTACTGAGGCGAGGACTCTCACAATCCCTGAAGTGTAGTGAGGCGCGGACTCTCGCAGTCCATGAGGTGTAGTGAAGCGAGGACTCTCACAGTCCATGAGGTGTAGTGAGGCGAGGAATCCCACAGTTCATGAGGTGTAGTGAGGCGAGGACTCCTACAATCCCTGAGGTGTTGTGAGACGAGGAATCTCTCAGTCCCTGAGGTGTACTGAGGCGTGGACTCTCACAGTCCATGAGGTGTTGTGAGGCAGGGACTCTCACAGTCCCTGAGGTGTAGTAAGGCGAGGACTCTCACAGACCTTGAGGTGTAGTGAGGCGAGGACTCCCACAGTCCCTGAGGTGTAGTAAGGCAAGGACTCTCACAGTCCATGAGGTGTTGTGAGGCAGGGACTCTCACAGTCCCTGAGGTGTAGTAAGGCGAGGACTCTCACAGACCTTGAGGTGTAGTGAGGCGAGGACTCCCACAGTCCCTGAGGTGTAGTAAGGCAAGGACTCTCACAGTCCATGAGGTGAGGTGAGGCGAGGACTCTCACAGTCCATAAGGTGTAGTGAGGCGAGGACTCCCACAGTCAATGAGGTGTAGTGACGTGAGGACTCTCACAGTCCCTGAAGTGTAGTGAGGCGAGGACTCTCACAGTCCATGAGGTGTTGTGAGGCAAAGACTCTCCCAGTCCATGAGGTGTAGTGAAGCGAGGACTCTCACAGTTCATGAAGTGTAGTGAGGCGAGGACTCTCACTGTCCCTGAGGTGTAGTGAGGCGAGAACTCCCACAGACCCTGAGGTGTAGTGAGGCGAGGACTCTCACAGTCCATGAGGTGTAGTGAGGCGAGGACTCTCACAGTCCATAAGGTGTAGTGAGGCGAGGACTCCCACAGTCAATGAGGTGTAGTGAGGTGAGGACTCTCACAGTTCATGAGGTGTTGTGAGGCAAGGACTCTCACAGTCCATGAGGTGTTGTGAGGCAAAGACTCTCACAGTCCATGAGGTGTAGTGAGGCGAGGACTCTCACAGTCGACGAGGTGTAGTGAGGCGAGGACTCACAGTCCACGAGGTGTAGTGAGGCGAGGACTCTCACAGTCCATGAGGTGTACTGAGGCGAGGACTCTCACAATCCCTGAAGTGTAGTGAGGCGTGGACTCTCGCAGTCCATGAGGTGTAGTGAAGCGAGGACTCTCACAGTCCCTGAGGTGTAGTGAGGCGAGGACTCTCACAGTCCATGAGGTGTTGTGAGGCAAAGACTCTCCCAGTCCATGAGGTGTAGTGACGTGAGGACTCTCACTGTCCCTGAAGTGTAGTGAGGCGAGGACTCTCACAGTCCCTGAGGTGTTGTGAGGCAAAGACTCTCCCAGTCCATGAGGTGTAGTGAAGCGGAGACTCTCACAGTCCATGAAGTGTAGTGAGGCGAGGACTCTCACTGTCCCTGAGGTGTAGTGAGGCGAGAACTCCCACAATCCCTGAGGTGTTGTGAGACGAGGAATCTCACAGTCCCTGAGGTGTAGTGAGGCGAGGACTCAATCAGTCGATGAGGTATAGTGAGGCGAAGACTCTCACAGTCCATGAGGTGTAGTGAGGCGAATACTCTCACAGTCCATAAGGTGTAGTGAGGCGAGGACTCTCACAGTCAATGAGGTGTAGTGAGGGGAGGACTCTCACAGTCCTTGAGGTGTAGTGAGGCGAGGACTCTCACAGTCCCTGAGGTGTTGTAAGGCGAGGACTCTCACAGTCCCTGAGGTGTAGTAAGGCGAGGACTCTCACAGTCCCTGAGGTGTAGTGAGGCGAGGACTCTCACAGTCCATAAGGAGTTTTGATGCGAGGACTCTCGCTGTTCATGATGTGTAATTAGGTGAGGACTCTCACAGTCCCTGAGGGGTAGTGAGGCGAGGACTCTCACAGTCCATGAGGTGTTGTGAGGCAAAGACTCTCACAGTTCATGAGGTGTAGTGAGGCGAGGACTCTCACAGTCCATGAGGTGTTGTCAAGCGAGGACTCTCACAGTCCATGAGGTGTTGTGAGGCAAAGACTCTCACAGTTCATGAGGTGTAGTGAGGCGAGGACTCTCACAGTCCACGAGGTGTTGTGAGGCGATGACGCTCACAGTCCACGAGGTGTAGTGATGCTTGGACTTTCACAGTCCATGAGGTGTAGTGAGGCGAGGACTCTCACAATCCCTGAAGTGTAGAGAGGCGAAGACTCTCACAGTCCATGAGGTGTAGTGAGGCGAGGACTCTCACAGTCCCTGAGGTGTAGTGAGGCGAGGACTCTAACCGTCCCTAAGTAGTGAGGCGAGGACTCTCACAGTCCATGAGGTGTAGTGAGGCGAGGACTCTCACAGTCCATAAGGTGTAGTGAGGCGAGGACTCCCACAGTCAATGAGGTGTAGTGAGGTGAGGACTCTCACATTTCATGAGGTGTTGTGGGGCGAGGAATCCCACAGTCCATGAGGTGTAGTGAGGCGAGGACACTCACAGTCCATGAGGTGAAGTGAGGCGAGGACTCTCACAGTCCCTGAGGTGTAGTAAGGCGAGGACTCTCACAGTCCTTGAGGTGTAGTGAGGCGAGGACTCTCACAGTCCATGAGGTGTTGTGAGGCAGGGACTCTCACAGACCTTAAGGTGTAGTGAGGCGAGGACTCCCACAGTCCCTGAGGTGTAGTGAGGCGAGGACACTCACAGTCCATGAGGTGAAGTGAGGCGAGGACTCTTACAGTCCATAAGGTGTAGTGAGGCGAGGACTCCCACAGTCAATGAGGTGTAGTGACGTGAGGATTCTCACAGTCCCTGAGGTGTAGTGAGGCGAGGACTCTCACAGTCCATGAGGTGTTGTGAGGCAAAGACTCTCCCAGTCCATGAGGTGTAGTGACGTGAGGACTCTCACAGTCCCTAAAGTGTAGTGAGGCGAAGACTCTCACAGTCCATGAGGAGTTGTGAGGCAAAGACTCTCCCAGTCCATGAGGTGTAGTGAAGCGAGGACTCTCACAGTCCATGAAGTGTAGTGAGGCGTGGACTCTCACAGTCCCTAAGATGTAGTGAAGTTAGAACTCCCACAGACCCTGAGGTGTAGTGAGGCGAGGACTCTAAAGGTTCCTGAAGTGTAGTGAGGCGAGGACTCTCACAGTCCATGAGGTGTTGTGAGGCAAAGACTCTCCCAGTCCATGAGGTGTAGTGAAGCGAGGACTCTCACAGTTAATGAAGTGTTGTGAGGCGAGGACTCTCACTGTCCCTGAGGTGTAGTGAGGCGAGAACTCCCACAGACCCTGAGGTGTAGTGAGGCGAGGACTCTCACAGTACTTGAGCAGTGAGGCGAGGACTCTCACAGTCCATGAGGTGTAGTAAGGCGAGGGCTCTTATAGTCCATTAAGTGTAGAGAGGCGACGACTCTCACAGTCAAGAGATGTAGTGAGGCGAGGACTCTCACTGTCCCTGAGTAGTGAGGCGAGGACTCTCACAGTCCCTGAGTAGTGAGGCGAGGACTCTCACAGTCCCAGAGTAGTGAGGCGAGGACTCTCACAGTCCCAGAGTAGTGAGGCGAGGACTCTCACAGTCCTTGAGTAGTGAGGCGAGGACTCTCACAATCCCTGAGTAGTGCGGCGAGGACTCCCACAATCCCTGAGGTGTTTTGAGGCGAGGACTATAAATGTCTATGAGGTGTAGTGAGGCGAGGATTCTCCCAGTCCATGAAGTGTAGTAAGGCGAGGACTCCCACAATCCCTGAAGTGTTTTGAGGCGAGGACTCTCACATTCTCTGAGGTGTAGTGAGGCGAGGACTCTCAAAGTCCGTGAGGTGTAGTGAGGCGAGGACTCTCACAGTCCTTGAGGTGTAGTGAGGTGTGGACTCTCACAGTCCCTGTGGTGTAGTGAGGCGAGGAATCTCACAGTCCATGAGGTGTAGTGAGGCGAGGACTCTCACAGTCCACGAGGTGTAGTGAGGCGAGGACTCCCACAGTCCATGAGGTGTAGTGAGGCGAGGACTCCCACAATCCCTGAGGTGTTGTGAGACGAGGAATCTCACAGTCCCTGAGGTGTAGTGAGTCGAGGACTCAATCAGTCAATGAGGTATAGTGAGGCGAAGACTCTCACAGTCCTTGAGGTGTAGTGAGGCGAGGACTCTCACAGTCCATAAGGTGTAGTGAGGCGAGGACTCCCACAGTCAATGAGGTGTAGTGAGGTGAGGACTCTCACAGTCCTTGAGGTGTAGTGAGGCGAGGACTCGAACAGTCCATGAGGTGTTTTGAGGCAGGGACTCGAACAGTCCCTGAGGTGTTGTGAGGCAAGGACTCTCACAGTCCATGAGGTGTTGTGAGGCAAAGACTCTCACAGTCCATGGGGTGTAGTGAGGCGAGGACTCTCACAGTCGACGAGGTGTAGTGAGGCGAGGGCTCTCACAGTCCACGAGGTATAGTGAGGCGAGGACTCGAACAGTCCATGAGGTGTACTGAGGCGAGGACTCTCACAATCCCTGAAGTGTAGTGAGGCGAGGACTCTCACAGTCCATGAGGTGTAGTGACGCGAGGACTCTCACAGTCCATGAGGTGTAGTGAGGCGAGGAATCCCACAGTCCATGAGGTGTAGTGAGGCGAGGACTCCCACAATCCCTGAGGTGTTGTGAGACGAGGAATCTCACAGTCCCTGAGGTGTACTGAGGCGAGGACTCCCACAGTCCATGAGGTATAGTGAGGCGAAGACTCTCGGAGTCCATTAGGTGTAGTGAGGCGAGGACTCTCACAATCGACTAGGTGTAGTGAGGCGAGGACTCTCACAGTCCCTGAGTAGTGAGGCGAGGATTCTCACTGTCCATGAGGTGTAGTGAGGCAAGGAATCTCACAATTATTAGGTACAGTGAGGCGAGGACTCTCACATTCCATGAGGTGTAGTGAGACGAGGACTCTCACAGTCCCTGTGGTGTGGTGAGGCGAGGACTCTCACAGTCCAGGAGGAATAGTGAGGCAAGGACTCTCATAGTGCATGAGATGTAGTGAGGCGAGGACTCTCACAGTCCCTGAGTAGTGAGGCAAGAATTCTCACAGTCCCTGAGGCATAGTGAGACGAGGACTCTTACAGTCCACGAGGTGTAGTGAGGCGAGGACTCCCATAGTCCATGAGGTATAGTGACGCGACGACTCCCACAATCCCTGAGGTGTTCTGAGGCGACGACTCTCATAGTCCCTGAGGTGTAGTGAGGCGAGGACTCTCACAGTCCATGAGTTGAAGTGAGGCGAGAACTCTCACAGTCCACAAGGTGTAGTGAAGCGAGGACTCTCACAGTCCATAAGGTGATGTGAGGCAGGGACTCTCACAGTCCCTGAGGTGTAGTGAGGCGAGGACTCTCACAGTCCATGAGGTGTTGTAAGGCAGGGACTCTCACAGTCCCTGAGGTGTAGTAAGGCGAGGACTCCTACAGTCTCTGAGGTGTAGTGAGGCGAGGACTCTCACAGTCCATGAGGTGAAGTGAGGCGGGGACTCTCACATTCCATGAGGTGTAGTGAGGCGAGGACTCCCACAGTCAATGAGGAGTAGTGACGTGAGGACTCTCACAGTCCCTGAGGTGTAGTGAGGCGAGGACTCTCACATTCCATGAGGTGTTGTGAGGCAAAGACTCTCCCAGTCCATGAGGTGTAGTGACGTGAGGACTCTCACAGTCCCTGAAGTGTAGTGAGGCGAGGACTCTCACAGTCCATGAGGTGTTGTGAGGCAAAGACTCTCACAGTCCATGAGGTGTAGTGAAGCGAGGACTCTCACAGTCCATGAAGTGTAGTGAGGCGAGGACTCTCACAGTCCCTAAGATGTAGTGTGGTTAGTACTCCCACAGACCCTGAGGTGTAGTGAGGCTAGGACTCTAAAGGTCCCTGAAGTGTAGTGAGGCGAGGATTCTCACAGTCCATGAGGTGTTGTGAGGCAAAGACTCTCCCAGTCCTTGAGGTGTAGTAAGCGAGGACTCTCAGAGTCCATGAAGTGTAGTGAGGCGAGGACTCTCATTGTCCCTGAGGTGTAGTGAGGCGAGAACTCCCACAGACCCTGAGGTGTAGTGAGGCGAGGACTCTCACAGTACCTGAGCAGTGAGGCGAGGACTCCCACAGTCCAGGAGGTGTACTGAGGCGAGACCTCTCATAGTCCGTTAAGTGTAGTGAGGCGACGACTCTCACAATCAAGAGATGTAGTGAGGCGAGGACTCTCACAGTCCATGAGTAGTGAGGCGAGGACTCTCACAGTCCCTGAGTAGTGAGGCGAGGACTCTCACTGTCCCAGAGTAGTGTGGCGAGGACTCTCACAGTCCCAGAGTAGTGAGGCGAGGACTCTCACAGTCCCTGAGTAGTGCGGCGAGGACTCTCACAGGCGCGGAGTGGTGAGGCGTGGACTATAAATGTCTATGAGGTGTAGTGAGGCGAGGATTCTCCCAGTCCATGAAGTGTAGTGAGGCGAGGACTCTAACAGTCCATGAGGTGTAGTGAGGCGAGGACTCTCAAAGTCCGTGAGGTGTAGTGAGGCCAGGACTCCCACAGTCCATGAGGTGTAGTGAGGCGAGGACTCTCACAATCCTTGAGGTGTAGTGAGGTGTGGACTCTCACAGTCCCTGTGGTGTAGTGAGGCGAGGACTCTCACAGCCCATGAGGTGTAGTGAGGCGAGGACTCTCACAGTCCACGAGGTGTAGTGAGGCGAGGACTCCCACAGTCCATGAGGTGTAGTGAGGCGAGGACTCCCACAATCCCTGAGGTGTTGTGAGACGAGGAATCTCACAGTCCCTGAGGTGTAGTGAGGCGAGGACTCAATCAGTCGATGAGATATAGTGAGGCGAAGACTCTCACAGTCCATAAGGTGTAGTGAGGCGAGGACTCCCACAGTCAATGAGGTGTAGTGAGGTGAGGACTCTCACAGTCCTTGAGATGAAGTGAGGCGAGGACTCTCACAGTCCCTGAGGTGTAGTAAGGCTAGGACTCTCAGAGTCCATGAGGTGTTGTGAGGCAAGGATTCTCACAGTCCCTGAGGTGTAGTAAGGCGAGGACTCTCACAGTCCTTGAGGTGTAGTGAGGCGAGGACTCTCACAGTCCCTGAGGGGTAGTGAGGCGAAGACTCCCACAGTCCATGAGGTGTTGTGAGGCTAAGACTCTCACAGTCCATGAGGTGTTGTCAGGCGAGGACTCTCACAGTCCATGAGGTGTTGTGAGGCAAAGACTCTCCCAGTCCATGAGGTGTAGTGAAGCGAGGACTCTCACAGTCCATGAAGTGTAGTGAGGCGAGGACTCTCACAGTCCCTAAGATGTAGTGTGGTTAGTACTCCCAGAGACCTTGAGGTGTAGTGAGGCTAGGACTCTAAAGATCCCTGAAGTGTAGTGAGGCGAGGATTCTCACAGTCTATGAGGTGTTGTGAGGCAAAGACTCTCCCAGTCCTTGAGGTGTAGTAAGCGAGGACTCTCAGAGTCCATGAAGTGTAGTGAGGCGAGGACTCTCATTGTCCCTGAGGTGTAGTGAGGCGAGAACTCCCACAGACCCTGAGGTGTAGTGAGGCGAGGACTCTCACAGTACCTGAGCAGTGAGGCGAGGACTCCCACAGTCCATGAGGTGTAGTGAGGCGAGGACTCTCATAGTCCATTAAGTGTAGTGAGGCGACGACTCTCACAGTCAAGAGATGTATTGAGGCGAGGACTCTCACAGTCCATGAGTAGTGAGGCGAGGACTCTCACAGTCCCTGAGTAGTGAGGCGAGGACTCTCACAGTCCCAGAGTAGTGTGGCGAGGACTCTCACTGTCCCAGAGTAGTGAGGCGAGGACTCTCACAGTCCCTGAGTAGTGCGGCGAGGACTCTCACAGTCGCGGAGTGGTGAGGCGTGGACTATAAATGTCTATGAGGTGTAGTGAGGCGAGGATTCTCCCAGTCCATGAAGTGTAGTGAGGCGAGGACTCTAACAGTCCATGAGGTGTAGTGAGGCGAGGACTCTCAAAGTCCGTGAGGTGTAGTGAGGCCAGGACTCTCACAGTCCTTGACGTGTAGTGAGGTGTGGACTCTCACAGTCCATGAGGTGTAGTGAAGCGAGGACTCTCACAGTCCATGAGGTGTAGTGAGGCGAGGACTCCCACAGTCCATGAGGTGTAGTAAGGCGAGGACTCTCACAGTCCCTGAGGTGTAGTGAGGCGAGGACTCTCACAGTCCATAAGGTGTTTTGAGGCGAGGACTCACACAGTTTATGATGTGTAATTAGGCGAGGACTCTCACAGTCCCTGAGGGGTAGTGAGCCGAGGACTCTCACAGTCCATGAGGTGTTGTGAGGCAAAGACTCTCACAATCAATGAGGTGTTGTCAGGCGAGGACTCTCACAGTCCATGAGGGGTTGTGAGGCAAAGACTCTCACAGTTCATGAGGTGTAGTGAGGCCAGGACTCTCACAGTCCACGAGGTGTTGTGAGGCGATGACTCTGACTGTCCACGAGGTGTAGTGATGCGAGGACTTTCACAGTCCATGAGGTGTAGTGAGGTGAGGACTCTCACAATCCCTGAAGTGTAGAGAGGCGAGGACTCTCACAGACCATGAGGTGTAGTGAGGCGAGGACTCTCACAGTCCCTGAGGTGTAGTGAGGCGAGGACTCTCACCGTCCCTAAGTAGTGAGGAGAGGACTCTCACAGTCCCTGATTTGTAGTGAGGCGAGGACTCCCACAGTCCATGAGGTGTTGTGAAGCGAGGACTCTCATAGTCCCTGAGGTGTAGTGAAGCGAGGACTCTCACAGTCCCTGAGGTGTAGTGAGGAGAGGGCTCACACAGTCCCTGAGTAGTGAGGTGAGGACTCTCACAGTCCCTGAGGTGTAGTGATGAGAGGACTCTCACAGTCCCTTAGGTGTAATAAGGCGAGGACTCCCACATACCTGGTTACCTGGTTGATACCTGGTTGATGGGGTTCTGGGAGTTCTTCTACTCCCCAAGCCCGGCCCGAGGCCAGGCTCGACTTGTGAGAGTTTGGTCCACCAGGCTGTTGCTTGGAGCGGCCCGCAGGCCCACATACCCACCACAGCCCGTTTGGTCCGGCACTCCTTGGAGGAATAAATCTAGTTTCCTCTTGAAAATGTCCACTGTTGTTCCGGCAATATTTCTTATGCTTGCTGGGAGGACGTTGAACAACCGCGGACCTCTGATGTTTATACAGTGTTCTCTGATTGTGCCTATGGCACCTCTGCTCTTCATTGGTTCTATTCTACATTTTCTTCCATGTCGTTCACTCCAGTACGTTGTTATTTTACTGTGTAGATTTGGTACTTGACCCTCCAGTATCTTCCAGGTGTATATTATTTGATATCTCTCTCGTCTTCTTTCTAGTGAGTACATTTGGAGGGCTTTGAGACGATCCCAATAATTTAGGTGCTTTATTGCGTCTATGCGTGCCGTATATGTTCTCTGTATTCCCTCTATTTCAGCAATCTCTCCTGCTTTGAAGGGGGAAGTGAGTACTGAGCAGTACTCAAGACGGGACAACACAAGTGCCTTGAAGAGTACAACCATTGTGATGGGATCCCTGGATTTGAAAGTTCTCGTAATCCATCCTATCATTTTTCTGGCTGTCGCAATATTTGCTTGGTTATGCTCCTTAAACGTTAGGTCGTCCGACATTATTATTCCCAAATCCTTTACATGCTGTTTTCCTACTATGGGTACATTTGATTGTGTTTTGTACTCTGTATTATGTTTAAGGTCTTCATTTTTACCGTACCTGAGTACCTGGAATTTATCACTGTTAAACATCATGTTATTTTCTGATGCCCAGTCGAAAACTTTATTAATATCAGCTTGAAGTTTTTCAATGTCCTCAGCCGAGGTAATTTTCATACTGATTTTTGTGTCATCTGCAAAGGATGATACGAAGCTGTGACTTGTATTTTTGTCTATATCTGATATGAGAATAAGGAAAAGCAGTGGTGCAAGGACTGTACCCTGAGGTACAGAGCTTTTCACTGCACTTGGACTAGATCTTATATGGTTGACAGTTACTCGCTGAGTCCTGTTTGACAGAAAACTGAGTATCCAGCGTCCTACTTTACCGGTTATTCCCATTGACTTCATTTTGTGTGCTATCACGCCATGGTCACATTTATCGAAGGCCTTTGCGAAGTCCGTGTATATCACATCAGCATTCTGTTTCTCTTCTAATGCCTCAGTGACTTTGTCGTAGTGCTCAAGTAGCTGTGAGAGGCACGATCTTCCCGCTCGAAATCCATGTTGGCCTGGGTTATGAAGGTCATTGGTCTCCATGAAATTGGTGACCTGACTCCTAATCACTCTCTCAAATACTTTTATGATGTGCGATGTTAGTGCAACTGGTCTATAATTTTTTGACAATGCTTTGCTCCCTCCCTTGTGTAGAGGGGCTATGTCTGCTACTTTTAGTGCATCTGGTATCTCCCCCGTGTCCAAGCTCTTCCTCCACACTATACTGAGTGCCTGTGCTACCGGCACTTTGCATTTCTTTATAAATATTGAATTCCATGAGTCTGGACCTGGGGCCGAGTGCATGGGCATGTTTTCAATTTCTTTTTCAAAATTTAGTGCGCTCGTGTTTATATCAGTTATATTTACCGGGGTTTGAATATCCCGCATAAAGAAAATGTCTGGATCTTCCACCTTCATGTTGTTTATTGGAGTGCTAAACATGTCCTCATACTGCTTTTTTAGGATTTCACTAATTTCTTTGTCATCCTCCGTGTATGAACCTTCACTTGTACGAATAGGTCCAATACTGGCAGTGGTTTTTGCTTTTGATTTCGCATATGAGAAGAAATATTTTGGAAAGAAATGATACTACCATATCATGGTAGAAATACCATGAAGTGTAGTAAGGCAAGGACTCTCACAGTCCTTATGGTGTAGTGAGGCGAGGACTCCCACAGTCCCAGAGGTGTAGTGAGGCGAGGACTCTCACAGTCCCTGAGATTTAGTGAGGCACGGAGTCTCACAGTCAGTCCGGCAACCAGGAGGCCTGGTCGACGACCGGGCCGCGGGGACGCTAAGCCCCGGAAGCATTTCAAGGTTACCTGGTTGATACCTGGTTGATGGGGTTCTGGGAGTTCTTCTACTCCCCAAGCCCGGCCCGAGGTCAGGCTCGACTTGTGAGAGTTTGGTCCACCAGGCTGTTGCTTGGAGCGGCTCGCAGGCCCACATACTCACCACAGCCCGGTTGGTCCGGCACTCCTTGGAGGAATAAATCTAGTTTCCTCTTAAAAATGTCCACGGTTGTTCCGGCAATATTTCTTATGCTTGCTGGGAGGACGTTGAACAACCGCGGACCTCTGATGTTTATACAGTGTTCTCTGATTGTGCCTATGGCACCTCTGCTCTTCACTGGTTCTATTCTACATTTTCTTCCATGTTGTTCACTCCAGTACGTTGTTATTTTACTGTGTAGATTTGGTACTTGGCCCTCCAGTATCTTCCAGGTGTATATTATTTGATATCTCTCTCGTCTTCTTTCTATTGAGTACATTTGGAGGGCTTTGAGACGATCCCAATAATTTAGGTGCTTTATTGCGTCTATGCGTGCCGTATATGTTCTCTGTATTCCCTCTATTTCAGCAATCTCTCCTGCTCTGAAGGGGGAAGTGAGTACTGAGCAGTACTCACTTCGGGAGACGGACAATACAAGTGACTTGAAGAGTACAACCATTGTGATGGGATCCCTGGATTTGAAAGTTCTCGTAATCTATCCTATCATTTTTCTAGCTGTCGCAATATTTGCTTGGTTATGCTCTTTAAACGTTAGGTCGTCAGACATTATTATTCCCAAATCCTTTACATGCTGTTTTCCTACTATGGGTACATTTGATTGTGTTTTGTACTCTGTATTATGTTTAAGGTCCTCATTTTTACCGTACCTGAGTACCTGGAATTTATCACTGTTAAACATGTTATTTTCTGATGCCCAGTCGAAAACTTTATTAATATCAGCTTGAAGTTTTTCAATGTCCTCAGCCGAGGTAATTTTCATACTGATTTTTGTGTCATCTGCAAAGGATGATACGAAGCTGTGACTTGTATTTTTGTCTATATCTGATATGAGAATAAGGAAAAGCATCGGTGCAAGGACTGTACCCTGAGGTACAGAGCTTTTCACTGCACTTGGACTAGATTTTATATGGTTGACAGTTACTCGCTGAGTCCTGTTTGACAGAAAACTGAGTATCCAGCGTCCTACTTTACCGGTTATTCCCATTGACTTCATTTTGTGTGCTATCACGCCATGATCACATTTATCGAAAGCCTTTGCGAAGTCCGTGTATATCACATCAGCATTCTGTTTCTCTTCTAATGCCTCAGTGACTTTGTCGTAGTGCTCAAGTAGCTGTGAGAGGCACGATCTTCCCGCTCGAAATCCATGTTGGCCTGGGTTGTGAAGGTCATTGGTCTCCATGAAATTGGTGACCTGACTCCTAATCACTCTCTCAAATACTTTTATGATGTGCGATGTTAGTGCAACTGGTCTATAATTTTTTGCCACTGCTTTGCTCCCTCCCTTGTGTAGAGGGGCTATGTCTGCTACTTGAAGTGCATCTGGTATCTCCCCCGTGTCCAAGCTCTTCCTCCACACTATACTGAGTGCCTGTGCTACCGGCACTTTGCATTTATTTATAAATATTGAATTCCATGAGTCTGGACCTGGGGCCGAGTGCATGTGCATGTTTTCCATTTCTTTTTCAAAATTTAGTGCGCTCGTGTTTATATCAGTTATATTTACAGGGGTTTGAACATCCCGCGGTGTTGAGGTGTTGTCAGGCGAGGACTCTCACAGTCCATGAGGTGTTGTAAGGCAAAGACTCTCACAGTTCATGAGGTGTAGTGAGGCGAGGACTCTCACAGTCCACGAGGTGTTGTGAGGCGATGACTCTCACAGTCCACGAGGTGTAGTGATGCGAGGACTTTCACAGTCCATGAGGTGTAGTGAGGCGAGGACTTTCACAATCCCTGAAGTGTAGAGAGGCGAGGACTCTCACAGTCTGTGAGGTGTAGTGAGGCGAGGACTCTCACAGTCCCTGAGGTGTAATGAGGCGAGGACTCTCACAGTCCCTGAGGTTTAGTGAGGCAAGGAGTCTCACAGTCCCTAAGGTGTAGTGAGGCGAGGACTCTCACAGTTCATGAGGTGTAGTGAGGCGAGGAATCTCACAGTCAATGAGGTGTTGTCAGGGGAGGACTCTCACAGTCCTTGAGGTGTAGTGAGGCGAGGACTCTAACAGTCCCTGTGGTGTAGTGAGGCGAGGACTCTCATAGTTCATGAGATGTAGTGAGGCGAGGACTCTCACAGTCCCTGAGTTGTGAGGCGAGGATTCTCACAGTCCTTGAGGTATAGTGAGGCGAGGACTCTCACAGTCCACGAGGTGTAGTTAGGCGAGGACTCTCACAGTCCCTGAGGTGTAGTGAGGCGAGTACTCCCACAGTCCCTGAGGTGTAGTGAGGCGAGGACACTCATAGTCCCTTAGGTGTAGTGAGGCGAGGACTCTCACAGTCCCTGAGTAGTGAGGCGAGGACTCCCACATTCCATGAGGTGTAGTAAGGCGAGGACTCTCACAGTCCCTGAGGTGTAGTGAGGTGAGGACTCCCACAGTCCCAGAGGTGTAGTGAGGCGAGGACTCTCCCAGTCCCTGAGGTTTAGTGAGGCAAGGAGTCTCACAGTCCCTGAAGTGTAGTGAGGCGATGACTCCCACAGTCCATAAATAGTGAGACGAGGACTCCCACACTCCATGAGGTGTAGAGAGACGTGACCTCTCACAGTCCCTGAGTAGTGAGGCGAGGACTCTCACAGTCCCTGAGGTGTAGTGAGGCTAGGACTCTCACAGTCCCTGAGGTGTACTGAGGCTAGGACTCTCACAGTCCCTGAGGTGTAGTGAGGCGAGCACTCTCACAGGCCCTGAGGTGTAGTGAGGCGAGGACTCTCACCGTCCCTGAGTAGTGAGGCAAGGACTCTTACAGTCCAAGAGGTGTAGTAAGGCGAGGACTCTCACAGTCCCTGAGGTTTAGTGAGGCGAGGACTCTCACCGTCCCTAAGTAGTGAGGCGAGGACTCTCACAGTCCATGAGGTGTAGTGAGGCGAGGACTCCCAGAGTCCCTGAGGTGTAGTGAGGAGAGGACTCTCACAGTCCCTGAATTGTAGTGAGGCGAGGACTCCCACAGTCCAGGAGGTGTTGTGAAGCGAGGACTCTCACAGTCCCTGAGGTGTAGTGAAGCGAGGACTCTCACAGTCCCTGAGGTGTAGTGAGGCGAGGACTCTCACGACCCCTGAAGTTGTAGTTAGGCGAGGATTCTCACAGTCCCTGAGGTGTAGTTAGGCGAGGACTTTCACAGTCCCTTAGGTGCAGTGACGCGAGGACTCACACAGTCCCTGAGTAGTGAGGCGAGGACTCTCTTAGTCCCTGAGGTGTAGTGAGGCGCAGACTCCCACAGTCCATAAGGTGTAGTGAGACGAGGACTCTCACAGTCCCTGAGGTTTAGTGAGGCAAGGAGTCTCACAATCCCTGAGTAGTGAGGCGAGGACTCTCACAATCCGTTAGGTATAGTGAGGCGAGGAATCTCACAGTCCATGAGGTGTTGTCAGGGGAGGACTCTCACAGTCCTTGAGGTGTAGTGAGGCGAGGACTCTAACAGTCCCTGTGGTGTAGTGAGGCGAGGACTCTCATAGTGCATGAGATGTAGTGGGGCGAGGACTCTCACAGTCCCTGAGTTCTGAGGCGAGGATTCTCACAGTCCTTGAGGTATAGTGAGGCGAGGACTCTCACAGTCCACGAGGTGTAGTGGGGCGAGGACTCCCACAGTCCATGAGGTATAGTGAGGTGAGGACTCCCACAATCCCTGAGGTGTAGTTAGGCGAGGACTCTCACAGTCCCTGAGGTGTAGTGAGGCGAGTACTCCCACAGTCCCTGAGGTGTAGTGAGGCGAGGACACTCACAGTCCCTTAAGTGTAGTGAGGCGAGGACTCTCACAGTCCCTGAGTAGTGAGGCGAGGACTCACAGTCCCTGGGGTGTAGTGAGGAGAGGACTCTCACAGTCCGTTAGGTGTAATAAGGCGAGGACTCCCACATTCCATGAGGTGTAGTAAGGCAAGGACTCTCTCAGTTCCTGAGGTGTAGTGAGGTGAGGACTCTCACAGTCCCAGAGATGTAGTGAGGCGAGGACTCTCACAGTTCCTGAGGTTTAGTGAGGCAAGGAGTCTCACAGTCCCTGAGGTGTAGTGAGGTGAGGACTCTCACAGTCCCAGAAGTGTAGTGAGGCTAGGACTCTCACAGTCCCTGAGGAGTAGTGAGGTGAGGACTCTCACAGTCCCAGAGGTGTAGTGAGGCTAGGACTCTCACAGTCCCTGAGGTGTAGTGAGGCAAGGAGTCTCACAGTCCCTGAGGTGTAGTGAGGTGAGGACTCTCACAGTCCCTTAGGTGTAATAAGGCGAGGACTCCCACATTCCATGATGTGTAGTAAGGCAAGGACTCTCACAGTCCCTGAGGTGTAGTGAGGTGAGGACTCTCACAGTCCCAGAGGTGTAATGAGGCTAGGACTCTTACAGTCCCAGAGGTGTAGTGAGGCAAGGAATCTCACAATTATTAGGTACAGTGAGGCGAGGACTCTCACATTCCATGAGGTGTAGTGAGACGAGGACTCTCACAGTCCCTGTGGTGTGGTGAGGCGAGGACTCTCACAGTCCAGGAGGAATAGTGAGGCAAGGACTCTCATAGTGCATGAGATGTAGTGAGGCGAGGACTCTCACAGTCCCTGAGTAGTGAGGCAAGAATTCTCACAGTCCCTGAGGCATAGTAAGACGAGGACTCTCACAGTCCACGAGGTGTAGTGAGGCGAGGACTCCCATAGTCCATGAGGTATAGTGACGCGACGACTCCCACAATCCCTGAGGTGTTCTGAGGCGACGACTCTCACAGTCCCTGAGGTGTAGTGAGGCGAGGACTCTCACAGTCCATGAGTTGAAGTGAGGCGAGAACTCTCACAGTCCACAAGGTGTAGTGAAGCGAGGACTCTCACAGTCCATAAGGTGATGTGATGCAGGGACTCTCACAGTCCCTGAGGTGTAGTGAGGCGAGGACTCTCACAGTCCATGAGGTGTTGTAAGGCAGGGACTCTCACAGTCCCTGAGGTGTAGTAAGGCGAGGACTCCCACAGTCTCTGAGGTGTAGTGAGGCGAGGACTCTCACAGTCCATGAGGTGAAGTGAGGCGGGGACTCTCACATTCCATGAGGTGTAGTGAGGCGAGGACTCCCACAGTCAATGAGGAGTAGTGACGTGAGGACTCTCACAGTCCCTGAGGTGTAGTGAGGCGAGGACTCTCACATTCCATGAGGTGTTGTGAGGCAAAGACTCTCCCAGTCCATGAGGTGTAGTGACGTGAGGACTCTCACAGTCCCTGAAGTGTAGTGAGGCGAGGACTCTCACAGTCCATGAGGTGTTGTGAGGCAAAGACTCTCCCAGTCCATGAGGTGTAGTGAAGCGAGGACTCTCACAGTCCATGAAGTGTAGTGAGGCGAGGACTCTCACAGTCCCTAAGATGTAGTGTGGTTAGTACTCCCACAGACCCTGAGGTGTAGTGAGGCTAGGACTCTAAAGGTCCCTGAAGTGTAGTGAGGCGAGGATTCTCACAGTCCATGAGGTGTTGTGAGGCAAAGACTCTCCCAGTCCTTGAGGTGTAGTAAGCGAGGACTCTCAGAGTCCATGAAGTGTAGTGAGGCGAGGACTCTCATTGTCCCTGAGGTGTAGTGAGGCGAGAACTCCTACAGACCCTGAGGTGTAGTGAGGCGAGGACTCTCACAGTACCTGAGCAGTGAGGCGAGGACTCCCACAGTCCAGGAGGTGTACTGAGGCGAGACCTCTCATAGTCCGTTAAGTGTAGTGAGGCGACGACTCTCACAGTCAAGAGATGTAGTGAGGCGAGGACTCTCACAGTCCATGAGTAGTGAGGCGAGGACTCTCACAGTCCCTGAGTAGTGAGGCGAGGACTCTCACTGTCCCAGAGTAGTGTGGCGAGGACTCTCACAGTCCCAGAGTAGTGAGGCGAGGACTCTCACAGTCCCTGAGTAGTGCGGCGAGGACTCTCACAGGCGCGGAGTGGTGAGGCGTGGACTATAAATGTCTATGAGGTGTAGTGAGGCGAGGATTCTCCCAGTCCATGAAGTGTAGTGAGGCGAGGACTCTAACAGTCCATGAGGTGTAGTGAGGCGAGGACTCTCAAAGTCCGTGAGGTGTAGTGAGGCCAGGACTCCCACAGTCCATGAAGTGTAGTGAGGCGAGGACTCTAACAGTCCATGAGGTGTAGTGAGGCGAGGACTCTCAAAGTCCGTGAGGTGTAGTGAGGCCAGGACTCCCACAGTCCATGAGGTGTAGTGAGGCGAGGACTCTCACAATCCTTGAGGTGTAGTGAGGTGTGGACTCTCACAGTCCCTGTGGTGTAGTGAGGCGAGGACTCTCACAGCCCATGAGGTGTAGTGAGGCGAGGACTCTCACAGTCCACGAGGTGTAGTGAGGCGAGGACTCCCACAGTCCATGAGATGTAGTGAGGCGAGGACTCCCACAATCCCTGAGGTGTTGTGAGACGAGGAATCTCACAGTCCCTGAGGTGTAGTGAGGCGAGGACTCAATCAGTCGATGAGATATAGTGAGGCGAAGACTCTCACAGTCCATAAGGTGTAGTGAGGCGAGGACTCCCACAGTCAATGAGGTGTAGTGAGGTGAGGACTCTCACAGTCCTTGAGATGAAGTGAGGCGAGGACTCTCACAGTCCCTGAGGTGTGGTAAGGCTAGGACTCTCAGAGTCCATGAGGTGTTGTGAGGCAGGGACTCTCACAGTCCCTGAGGTGTAGTAAGGCGAGGACTCTCACAGTCCTTGAGGTGTAGTGAGGCGAGGACTCTCACAGTCCCTGAGGGGTAGTGAGGCGAAGACTCCCACAGTCCATGAGGTGTTGTGAGGCTAAGACTCTCACAGTCCATGAGGTGTTGTCAGGCGAGGACTCTCACAGTCCCTGAGGTGTTGTGAGGCAAAGACTCTCCCAGTCCATGAGGTGTAGTGAAGCGAGGACTCTCACAGTCCATGAAGTGTAGTGAGGCGAGGACTCTCACAGTCCCTAAGATGTAGTGTGGTTAGTACTCCCACAGACCCTGAGGTGTAGTGAGGCTAGGACTCTAAAGATCCCTGAAGTGTAGTGAGGCGAGGATTCTCACAGTCTATGAGGTGTTGTGAGGCAAAGACTCTCCCAGTCCTTGAGGTGTAGTAAGCGAGGACTCTCAGAGTCCATGAAGTGTAGTGAGGCGAGGACTCTCATTGTCCCTGAGGTGTAGTGAGGCGAGAACTCCCACAGACCCTGAGGTGTAGTGAGGCGAGGACTCTCACAGTACCTGAGCAGTGAGGCGAGGACTCCCACAGTCCATGAGGTGTAGTGAGGCGAGGACTCTCATAGTCCATTAAGTGTAGTGAGGCGACGACTCTCACAGTCAAGAGATGTAGTGAGGCGAGGACTCTCACAGTCCATGAGTAGTGAGGCGAGGACTCTCACAGTCCCTGAGTAGTGAGGCGAGGACTCTCACAGTCCCAGAGTAGTGTGGCGAGGACTCTCACTGTCCCAGAGTAGTGAGGCGAGGACTCTCACAGTCCCTGAGTAGTGCGGCGAGGACTCTCACAGTCGCGGAGTGGTGAGGCGTGGACTATAAATGTCTATGAGGTGTCGGAAAATCCGACACCATTTAATAATCATACAGATAATAGCTGTGTTGTATAAACAAGTTACCCATAGAAAACGTACTTGTAGTGGAATTACCGTCTAAAGAAAACGGGATATCATCACCACATACTATTATAATTCACCAGCTATTCTGCTGGGAATTATTCTTAAATACATTAGTCTTTGGACTTTACCATCATAAAAACATCTTATATAAATTAACTTAATTATCAATATTAAAGTAAAGTAAATGTGACCCTTCTATCACTTTCTGAAATGTGGACAATGTAAGCCAGGCGTCAGAGTGAGGGAGGAGGGCAGCCATTGTTGTTTATACGAGACCAGAGGCTCACACGGGAGCAAATTCGGCTCCTGTTAATTTTACTTGGACGTAGTGTTATGGATACCAAAGGTGTACCATCTGTCAACACGCTGTCAACAAATCAAGTTAAGTGTTCTTTCCGAAACCCATTATTTATCATTAGTGGCCATTAATGTCATTATATAGGGTGACCCGGTTAGATCACATGGAAGCCTCAAACTAAAGGTAATTAAGCCAGGTCTTCATGTTCCATGTACTGTTTTCTCTGATATACTTGTCATATATAGGTATCTGGCTTCACAGCTAGCGCACTTTTGACAGGTCAAGACGAGGATGCAAGATTTGTGCACCAGTTACTGGGTGATATGGAAGCTACCTCAAAGAGGATAATTTGGTGTCTACACCCTAGTTATACCTGGTGGACTAACCTGCTGTACTATAAGATAAGGAACCTCTTCAATGTATGTAGTTACTGTAGTTTGATTGGCTGCATATATTAATTTAATAAAACCCCCCCCCCCCTAATGTGTAGAGGATCGATTTGTGAGATTGAGATTATTGCAGAAATACAGTCCACTTATCATTATACAAATTGCTATCGAAGTATATAAATTAACGTAAATATAAATTCATATAAATTAAATAAATATAAATCTCACAGGTCGGTTCCCACATTATTTGGACCTTCGGAACCGGAATATTCGGTCCTATGAACCCACATTTGGTCATCTTAGTACCGGATGAACCAGTTAACCAGTGGATTCATTAAATATACTAGTGCAGTGTTATTTAAACAAAGCCAGCAGTCAAGACGGCAGCGTAGCCTCGAGGGAGCTCAGGAGCCTCCCTCAGCCCAGTTCAGCTTCGTCAGCGGTTAATGCACACCCACAGATATTTGGTGGCGTGTTATTTCGTGAAATGACAGCGCTAATATAGAATCCAGCCAAATTAGTGACTGTGTCTTCGCGAGATTGTTCACGGATTTCGTGGTGTTACATTTCGCGAGAGATTATCTACGAATTTTGTGGACTTTATTTCGCGAGGTCACTAATAATATTTAATACTTCTAGATAATATTAGAAGTTTCATAGAGGCTAATTAAGAGGCTATTATCAATAATTGTGTATATTATTTCTCCAAGATAGAGAATTATTTAATATATATTGCACTAGTGATCACAGTATAATATTTACTAATTGCCAACCCACAACAGGGTAGGATATGACTAGTTGAACTATTATTGTTCATCCTAGTCCCATTATTACAATAGTCAGTTGTACTATATTGAACAACCTAACACCATTAATGAATGGTCCAGACCCTATTTTGGGTGTAATTTTTATCAACTCGAGTTGAGTTGTGTATATATAATAATTTACTTATGATCATTACACCTTTGAGTGATTAATTAGTGTCTCTACCATCCTAGGGTGATATAGAAGAGCTAACCTAAAGGTACTTCCAGTGACACTGGTTTATCACTCAAATCATTAGTGTGGATGATTGTATATATATAATGTGTATTAATTTTAAGTGCTAACCTCTAGTAGAGGTAGGATTATTGCCTAGTGAGTGCGGAATTTACCCTAGGCTACCATTAGAGCTTGTTCAGTATTATGAGCAGCCCAAGTACAAGTCCCACAAGGCTTCACCAACGAGCCAGTATGGATAATGCAGGGAGAATGAAAAGAACCCTTGCAGGTCTTAAATGCCACTTAACAAGACAGATCAAGAAATGTGAAGATTTGTCACAACAATCCCCAGTTGATTATGCTGACCTGGAAAGCTATTATCAAGCAGCTGCAGGTAAATTTGAGCAAATCAAATGCCAAATAGCAACATATGTGGCTGAACTTGCCAACACCAATTTATCAGAAACAGAAATAGACGACATTATGGTTGATCTTGCGAATTATGAAGATCACACTCAGGCCACGTTACAGCCTTATGTCAAATTAATTGCCCAGAACAAGGCAACAACAACAACAGTTGCATCTAATACGAGTCAAGCAGAAGCTCGACTCCCTCCAATTAATTTACCCACTTTCTCAGGAAAAGATGAGGAAGATTGGGACGAATTTTGGAACAAATTCGTTGACCTTGTAGACTCAAAACAATCTTTACCAAAGAGTAGTAAATTCTCTTATTTGCAAGGCCAATTATCAGGTGAGGCTAAAACAGTAGTATCCCATCTGAGATTAACTAATGACGGCTATGATCTGGCAGTAAAACTCCTCAAGGATAATTATGCTGATCCAGAAGTAAGAACATCACATTTAGTTCATGAGCTGTTGCATTTACCCCCACCGGAGGCTTCAGCTGATTCACTCCAAGTCTTCAAGCTGGAGGTAGAATCATTGATCAATGCCCTCAGCCTGACAGCAGATACAAACGGGGCTGAGTGGGTCTTGAAAATAATTGTCCAGGAGAAAATACCTAGGGACATATTGAGACAAATGAGTGCTCATTACAATAAAAGCATCTTATCCATGAATGAAATATCTGAGGGTTTAAAGTCAGTAGTTCATCAATTACGAACACATGACAAATTAAAACCACCAAGTAAACCCTCAGAAACCAATAATAGTAAACCACAGAGTACCAAAGGTACTCAAAATCAATCTAGACAATATAATTCAACACCAAAGTGGAACAGTGGCAGTGTGGGCGTATATGCAGTGGGACCCTCCAAGCCTATAGTTACTGTGTCATCCAAGAACGTGACACCAAAGGGTACTGGAAGCTATGGAACATGTTTGTTCTGCAATGAGAAACATTCAATGTACCACTGCTCTAATTTTCCTGATAGTGACGCCCGTGTTGAGCGACTCAAAGATTTGCAACATTGCACGAGGTGCCTCAGGAAACATAACATCAAGGATTGTGATACCCAATTACACCCTTGTAATAGGTGTAACAAAGGTCAGCACCATGCAGCATTGTGCAGAGACACCAAAACAACGTCTCCAAACCCCAAGGTGGAAGATAGCATTCCCACCACAGTACAGTACTGCAAGGTGCAACAAACAAAGAGTGTCCAATCGGCAAAGTCTAAAGGTAATACGACTTTGCCTACTGCCCAAATTACCATCCTGAATAAGAGGGCCAAGGTCCATACCCGTGGGTTGTTTGACCAAGGATCCCAGAGAACATATATCACCAAAAAGTTGGCAGAAGAACTACAATTAAGGCCTGTAGCCCAGATGTCATTCAATATCTCAGGGTTTATAACAGATGCAGGACCTCAAGTCTACCAGGTGGTACAATCATCAGTACGCTTAGGCAGGTACGTCTGTCGAGTACAAGCCATTGTGGTGGACAAAATACCAGTAGACCTACAAGTACAAGGTCTGAGAGCAACAGCCAAATTCCTGAGAAATAGAGGAATAAAATTGGCAGATAATATTAAGTCTGATCACCTCACCGACTTCGGTCTCCTTGTAGGGACAGACTATTGCCATCGATTCATCGGTAGCCCTACTAAATATCAGGGTATAACCATGTTAAACTCTGCAGGAGGTAAATTACTCTCAGGCCCAGTATCAAGCCTGAGGAGACCTATGCCTGCGGATAAACAATACCAATAGAAATCTAAATTTGTCAGCTGATTATATTTCTCCAGTAGCATTATACTAAGGAGATTACAGTTGACTATACCAACAGAGGTTGATGTTAGTATCATCATATAAAGCTGAAGATGAGTTCATGAGGCTTCAGTGGCAAATCAGTGAACAGTAGCCTAAAACAGCTACAAGTCACTGCGACCAATGTCACTGAACCCACTGCAGTCTCAGAACCATACTTTACTTTAATGATGAGCTATTCAATCTTCTGAATCAATTAACTAAATTAAACCCCAATAAATGTGATGACTGATTTGATACATTTATTATTTAATCAAGATGTATTCCATGGGCCTCAGTGTTTATATATCAGTGACCAGTTACCTGAAGAAACTTCAAGTTATATCTAATGTCACTGATCTCACTGCAGTCCCTGAATCATACTTGACTGTAGTACTTGATCACATTCAGTCTTCTGGGTTAAATAATATGTAATAAGGCTTGAATATTAGCCTTTCAAGAGTTGACAGGGAAATGAAATCGCATTAGACTTCTAACCCCTGCAACTCTAGTACGGGACATCCGTCCTGTACGAACAGACACACAAATGTGTGATTACTAACTACTAACATCAAATTAATCTAATAATTCGAAGGAGGAGTATCGGTGTGCGTCTGTTCTAATTAGGACTTCGACCCGTGAGCAGCCCCTGGGGAATTATGTCGGAAAATCCGACACCATTTAATAATCATACAGATAATAGCTGTGTTGTATAAACAAGTTACCCATAGAAAACGTACTTGTAGTGGAATTACCGTCTAAAGAAAACGGGATATCATCACCACATACTATTATAATTCACCAGCTATTCTGCTGGGAATTATTCTTAAATACATTAGTCTTTGGACTTTACCATCATAAAAACATCTTATATAAATTAACTTAATTATCAATATTAAAGTAAAGTAAATGTGACCCTTCTATCACTTTCTGAAATGTGGACAATGTAAGCCAGGCGTCAGAGTGAGGGAGGAGGGCAGCCATTGTTGTTTATACGAGACCAGAGGCTCACACGGGAGCAAATTCGGCTCCTGTTAATTTTACTTGGACGTAGTGTTATGGATACCAAAGGTGTACCATCTGTCAACACGCTGTCAACAAATCAAGTTAAGTGTTCTTTCCGAAACCCATTATTTATCATTAGTGGCCATTAATGTCATTATATAGGGTGACCCGGTTAGATCACATGGAAGCCTCAAACTAAAGGTAATTAAGCCAGGTCTTCATGTTCCATGTACTGTTTTCTCTGATATACTTGTCATATATAGGTATCTGGCTTCACAGCTAGCGCACTTTTGACAGGTCAAGACGAGGATGCAAGATTTGTGCACCAGTTACTGGGTGATATGGAAGCTACCTCAAAGAGGATAATTTGGTGTCTACACCCTAGTTATACCTGGTGGACTAACCTGCTGTACTATAAGATAAGGAACCTCTTCAATGTATGTAGTTACTGTAGTTTGATTGGCTGCATATATTAATTTAATAAACCCCCCCCCCCCCTAATGTGTAGAGGATCGATTTGTGAGATTGAGATTATTGCAGAAATACAGTCCACTTATCATTATACAAATTGCTATCGAAGTATATAAATTAACGTAAATATAAATTCATATAAATTAAATAAATATAAATCTCACAGGTCGGTTCCCACATGAGGTGTAGTGAGGCGAGGATTCTCCCAGTCCATGAAGTGTAGTGAGGCGAGGACTCTAACAGTCCATGAGGTGTAGTGAGGCGAGGACTCTCAAAGTCCGTGAGGTGTAGTGAGGCCAGGACTCTCACAGTCCTTGACGTGTAGTGAGGTGTGGACTCTCACAGTCCATGAGGTGTAGTGAAGCGAGGACTCTCACAGTCCATGAGGTGTAGTGAGGCGAGGACTCCCACAGTCCATGAGGTGTAGTAAGGCGAGGACTCTCACAGTCCCTGAGGTGTAGTGAGGCGAGGACTCTCACAGTCCATAAGGTGTTTTGAGGCGAGGACTCTCACAGTTTATGATGTGTAATTAGGCGAGGACTCTCACAGTCCCTGAGGGGTAGTGAGCCGAGGACTCTCACAGTCCATGAGGTGTTGTGAGGCAAAGACTCTCACAATCAATGAGGTGTTGTCAGGCGAGGACTCTCACAGTCCATGAGGGGTTGTGAGGCAAAGACTCTCACAGTTCATGAGGTGTAGTGAGGCCAGGACTCTCACAGTCCACGAGGTGTTGTGAGGCGATGACTCTGACTGTCCACGAGGTGTAGTGATGCGAGGACTTTCACAGTCCATGAGGTGTAGTGAGGTGAGGACTCTCACAATCCCTGAAGTGTAGAGAGGCGAGGACTCTCACAGACCATGAGGTGTAGTGAGGCGAGGACTCTCACAGTCCCTGAGGTGTAGTGAGGCGAGGACTCTCACCGTCCCTAAGTAGTGAGGCGAGGACTCTCACAGTCCATGAGGTGTAGTGAGGCGAGGACTCCCAGAGTCCCAGAGGTGTAGTGAGGAGAGGACTCTCACAGTCCCTGATTTGTAGTGAGGCGAGGACTCCCACAGTCCATGAGGTGTTGTGAAGCGAGGACTCTCATAGTCCCTGAGGTGTAGTGAAGCGAGGACTCTCACAGTCCCTGAGGTGTAGTGAGGAGAGGGCTCACACAGTCCCTGAGTAGTGAGGTGAGGACTCTCACAGTCCCTGAGGTGTAGTGATGAGAGGACTCTCACAGTCCCTTAGGTGTAATAAGGCGAGGACTCCCACATACCATGAAGTGTAGTAAGGCAAGGACTCTCACAGTCCTTATGGTGTAGTGAGGCGAGGACTCCCACAGTCCCAGAGGTGTAGTGAGGCGAGGACTCTCACAGTCCCTGAGGTTTAGTGAGGCACGGAGTCTCACAGTCAGTCCGGCAACCAGGAGGCCTGGTCGACGACCGGGCCGCGGGGACGCTAAGCCCCGGAAGCATTTCAAGGTTACCTGGTTGATACCTGGTTGATGGGGTTCTGGGAGTTCTTCTACTCCCCAAGCCCGGCCCGAGGTCAGGCTCGACTTGTGAGAGTTTGGTCCACCAGGCTGTTGCTTGAAGCGGCTCGCAGGCCCACATACTCACCACAGCCCGGTTGGTCCGGCACTCCTTGGAGGAATAAATCTAGTTTCCTCTTAAAAATGTCCACGGTTGTTCCGGCAATATTTCTTATGCTTGCTGGGAGGACGTTGAACAACCGCGGACCTCTGATGTTTATACTGTGTTCTCTGATTGTGCCTATGGCACCTCTGCTCTTCACTGGTTCTATTCTACATTTTCTTCCATGTTGTTCACTCCAGTACGTTGTTATTTTACTGTGTAGATTTGGTACTTGGCCCTCCAGTATCTTCCAGGTGTATATTATTTGATATCTCTCTCGTCTTCTTTCTATTGAGTACATTTGGAGGGCTTTGAGACGATCCCAATAATTTAGGTGCTTTATTGCGTCTATGCGTGCCGTATATGTTCTCTGTATTCCCTCTATTTCAGCAATCTCTCCTGCTCTGAAGGGGGAAGTGAGTACT
The DNA here is from genome assembly GCF_040958095.1 of Procambarus clarkii. Taxonomy (NCBI): domain Eukaryota; kingdom Metazoa; phylum Arthropoda; class Malacostraca; order Decapoda; family Cambaridae; genus Procambarus; species Procambarus clarkii. The sequence continues at coordinate 14,109,566 of NC_091170.1, forward strand.
GAGCAGTACTCACTTCGGGAGACGGACAATACAAGTGACTTGAAGAGTACAACCATTGTGATGGGATCCCTGGATTTGAAAGTTCTCGTAATCTATCCTATCATTTTTCTAGCTGTCGCAATATTTGCTTGGTTATGCTCTTTAAACGTTAGGTCGTCAGACATTATTATTCCCAAATCCTTTACATGCTGTTTTCCTACTATGGGTACATTTGATTGTGTTTTGTACTCTGTATTATGTTTAAGGTCCTCATTTTTACCGTACCTGAGTACCTGGAATTTATCACTGTTAAACATGTTATTTTCTGATGCCCAGTCGAAAACTTTATTAATATCAGCTTGAAGTTTTTCAATGTCTTCAGCCGAGGTAATTTTGATACTGATTTTTGTGTCATCTGCAAAGGATGATACGAAGCTGTGACTTGTATTTTTGTCTATATCTGATATGAGAATAAGGAAAAGCAGCGGTGCAAGGACTGTACCCTGAGGTACAGAGCTTTTCACTGCACTTGGACTAGATTTTATATGGTTGACAGTTACTCGCTGAGTCCTGTTTGACAGAAAACTGAGTATCCAGCGTCCTACTTTACCGGTTATTCCCATTGACTTCATTTTGTGTGCTATCACGCCATGGTCACATTTATCGAAAGCCTTTGCGAAGTCCGTGTATATCACATCAGCATTCTGTTTCTCTTCTAATGCCTCAGTGACTTTGTCGTAGTGCTCAAGTAGCTGTGAGAGGCACGATCTTCCCGCTCGAAATCCATGTTGGCCTGGGTTGTGAAGGTCATTGGTCTCCATGAAATTGGTGACCTGACTCCTAATCACTCTCTCAAATACTTTTATGATGTGCGATGTTAGTGCAACTGGTCTATAATTTTTTGCCAATGCTTTGCTCCCTCCCTTGTGTAGAGGGGCTATGTCTGCTACTTGAAGTGCATCTGGTATCTCCCCCGTGTCCAAGCTCTTCCTCCACACTATACTGAGTGCCTGTGCTACCGGCACTTTGCATTTATTTATAAATATTGAATTCCATGAGTCTGGACCTGGGGCCGAGTGCATGGGCATGTTTTCCATTTCTTTTTCAAAATTTAGTGCGCTCGTGTTTATATCAGTTATATTTACAGGGGTTTGAACATCCCGCGGTGTTGAGGTGTTGTCAGGCGAGGACTCTCACAGTCCATGAGGTGTTGTAAGGCAAAGACTCTCACAGTTCATGAGGTGTAGTGAGGCGAGGACTCTCACAGTCCACGAGGTGTTGTGAGGCGATGACTCTCACAGTCCACGAGGTGTAGTGATGCGAGGACTTTCACAGTCCATGAGGTGTAGTGAGGCGAGGACTTTCACAATCCCTGAAGTGTAGAGAGGCGAGGACTCTCACAGTCTATGAGGTGTAGTGAGGCGAGGACTCTCACAGTCCCTGAGGTGTAATGAGGCGAGGACTCTCACAGTCCCTGAGGTTTAGTGAGGCAAGGAGTCTCACAGTCCCTAAGGTGTAGAGAGGCGAGGACTCTCACAGTTCATGAGGTGTAGTGAGGCGAGGAATCTCACAGTCCATGAGGTGTTGTCAGGGGAGGACTCTCACAGTCCTTGAGGTGTAGTGAGGCGAGGACTCTAACAGTCCCTGTGGTGTAGTGAGGCGAGGACTCTCATAGTTCATGAGATATAGTGAGGCGAGGACTCTCACAGTCCCTGAGTTGTGAGGCGAGGATTCTCACAGTCCTTGAGGTATAGTGAGGCGAGGACTCTCACAGTCCACGAGGTGTAGTTAGGCGAGGACTCTCACAGTCCCTGAGGTGTAGTGAGGCGAGTACTCCCACAGTCCCTGAGGTGTAGTGAGGCGAGGACACTCATAGTCCCTTAGGTGTAGTGAGGCGAGGACTCTCACAGTCCCTGAGTAGTGAGGCGAGGACTCCCACATTCCATGAGGTGTAGTAAGGCGAGGACTCTCACAGTCCCTGAGGTGTAGTGAGGTGAGGACTCCCACAGTCCCAGAGGTGTAGTGAGGCGAGGACTCTCCCAGTCCCTGAGGTTTAGTGAGGCAAGGAGTCTCACAGTCCCTGAAGTGTAGTGAGGCGATGACTCCCACAGTCCATAAATAGTGAGACGAGGACTCCCACACTCCATGAGGTGTAGAGAGACGTGACCTCTCACAGTCCCTGAGTAGTGAGGCGAGGACTCTCACAGTCCCTGAGGTGTAGTGAGGCTAGGACTCTCACAGTCCCTGAGGTGTACTGAGGCTTGGACTCTCACAGTCCGTGAGGTGTAGTGAGGCGAGCACTCTCACAGGCCCTGAGGTGTAGTGAGGCGAGGACTCTCACCGTCCCTGAGTAGTGAGGCAAGGACTCTTACAGTCCAAGAGGTGTAGTAAGGCGAGGACTCTCACAGTCCCTGAGGTTTAGTGAGGCGAGGACTCTCACCGTCCCTAAGTAGTGAGGCGAGGACTCTCACAGTCCATGAGGTGTAGTGAGGCGAGGACTCCCAGAGTCCCTGAGGTGTAGTGAGGAGAGGACTCTCACAGTCCCTGAATTGTAGTGAGGCGAGGACTCCCACAGTCCAGGAGGTGTTGTGAAGCGAGGACTCTCACAGTCCCTGAGGTGTAGTGAAGCGAGGACTCTCACAGTCCCTGAGGTGTAGTGAGGCGAGGACTCTCACGACCCCTGAAGTTGTAGTTAGGCGAGGATTCTCACAGTCCCTGAGGTGTAGTTAGGCGAGGACTTTCACAGTCCCTTAGGTGCAGTGACGCGAGGACTCACACAGTCCCTGAGTAGTGAGGCGAGGACTCTCTTAGTCCCTGAGGTGTAGTGAGGCGGAGACTCCCACAGTCCATAAGGTGTAGTGAGACGAGGACTCTCACAGTCCCTGAGGTTTAGTGAGGCAAGGAGTCTCACAATCCCTGAGTAGTGAGGCGAGGACTCTCACAATCCGTTAGGTATAGTGAGGCGAGGAATCTCACAGTCCATGAGGTGTTGTCAGGGGAGGACTCTCACAGTTCTTGAGGTGTAGTGAGGCGAGGACTCTAACAGTCCCTGTGGTGTAGTGAGGCGAGGACTCTCATAGTGCATGAGATGTAGTGGGGCGAGGACTCTCACAGTCCCTGAGTTCTGAGGCGAGGATTCTCACAGTCCTTGAGGTATAGTGAGGCGAGGACTCTCACAGTCCACGAGGTGTAGTGGGGCGAGGACTCCCACAGTCCATGAGGTATAGTGAGGTGAGGACTCCCACAATCCCTGAGGTGTAGTTAGGCGAGGACTCTCACAGTCCCTGAGGTGTAGTGAGGCGAGTACTCCCACAGTCCCTGAGGTGTAGTGAGGCGAGGACACTCACAGTTCCTGAGGTTTAGTGAGGCAAGGAGTCTCACAGTCCCTGAGGTGTAGTGAGGTGAGGACTCAGAGTCCCTGGGGTGTAGTGAGGAGGACTCTCACAGTCCGTTAGGTGTAATAAGGCGAGGACTCCCACATTCCATGAGGTGTAATAAGGCAAGGACTCTCACAGTTCCTGAGGTGTAGTGAGGTGAGGACTCTCACAGTCCCAGAGATGTAGTGAGGCGAGGACTCTCACAGTTCCTGAGGTTTAGTGAGGCAAGGAGTCTCACAGTCCCTGAGGTGTAGTGAGGTGAGGACTCTCACAGTCCCAGAAGTGTAGTGAGGCTAGGACTCTCACAGTCCCTGAGGAGTAGTGAGGTGAGGACTCTCACAGTCCCAGAGGTGTAGTGAGGCTAGGACTCTCACAGTCCCTGAGGTGTAGTGAGGCAAGGAGTCTCACAGTCCCTGAGGTGTAGTGAGGTGAGGACTCTCACAGTCCCTTAGGTGTAATAAGGCGAGGACTCCCACATTTCATGATGTGTAGTAAGGCAAGGACTCTCACAGTCCCTGAGGTGTAGTGAGGTGAGGACTCTCACAGTCCCAGAGGTGTAGTGAGGCTAGGACTCTTACAGTCCCAGAGGTGTAGTGAGGCAAGGAGTCTCACAGTCCCTGAGGTGTAGTGAGGTGAGGACTCTCACAGTCCCAGAGGTGTAGTGAGGCGAGGACTTTCACAGTCCCTGAGGTGTAGTGAGGTGAGGACTCTCACACTCCCAGAGGTGTTGTGAGGCTAGGACTCTCACAGTCCCTGAGGTGTACTGAGGCTAGGACTCTCACAGTCCCTGAGGTGTAGTGAGGCGAGGACTTTCACAGGCCCTCAGGTGTAGTGAGGCGAGGACTCTCACCGTCCCTGAGTAGTGAGGCAAGGACTCTTACAGCCCATGAGGTGTAGTAAGGCGAGGACTCTCACAGTCCCTGAGGTTTAATGAGGCGAGGACTCCCACAGACCCTGAGGTTTAGTGAGGCAAGGACTCTCACAGTCCCTGAGGTTTAGTGAGGCAAGGAGTCTCACAGTCCCTGAAGTGTAGTGAGGCGATGACTCCCACAGTCCATAAATAGTGAGACGAGGACTCCCACAGTCCATGAGGAGTAAAGAGACGTGACCTCTCACAGTCCCTGAGTAGTGAGGCGAGGACTCTCACCGTCCCTGAGGTGTAGTGAGGCTAGGACTCTCACAGTCCCTGAGGTGTACTGAGGCTAGGACTCTCACAGTCCCTGAGGTGTAGTGAGGCGAGGACTCTCACAGGCCCTCAGGTGCAGTGAGGCGAGGACTCTCACCGTTCCTGAGTAGTGAGGCAAGGAATCTTACAGTCCATAAGGTGTAGTAAGGCGAGGACTCTTACAGTCCCTGAGGTTTAGTGAGGCGAGGACTCCCACAGACCCTGAGGTGTAGTGAGGCGAGGACTCTCACAGTCCGGGAAGTTTAGTGAGGCTAGGACTCTCACAGTCCCTGAGGTGTAGTGAGGCGAGGACTCCCACAGTCCATGAGGTGTAGTGAGGCGAGGACTCCCACAGTCCATGAGTAGTGAGGCGAGTATCCCACAGTCGATGAGGTGTAGTGAGACAAGGACTCTCACAGTCCCTGAGTAGTGAGGCAAGGACTCTCACAGTCCATGAGGTGTAGTGAGGAGAGCACTCTCACAGTCCATGAGGTGTAGTAAGGTGAGGACTCTCACAATCCCCGAGGTGTATTGAGGCGAGGCCTCTCACCGTCCCTGAGGTGTAGTGAGGCGAGGACTCTCACAGTCCCTGAGGTGTAGTGAGGCGAGAACTCCCACAGTCCCTGTGGTGTAGTGAGGCGAGGAATTTCACAGTCCCTGAGTAGTGAGGCGAGGACTCCCACAGTCCATGAGGTGAAGTGAGGCGAGGACTCCCACAGTCCATGAGGTGTAGTGAGGCGAGGACTCTCACCGTCCTTGAGTAGTGAGGCGAGGAGTCTCACAGTCCATGAGGTGTAGTAAGGTGAGGACTCTCACAATCCCCGAGGTGTAGTGAGGCGAGGCCTCTCACAGTCCCTGAGGTGTAGTGAGGCGAGGACTCTCACAGTCCCTGAGGTGTAGTGAGGCGAGAACTCCCACAGTCCCTGTGGTGTAGTGAGGCGAGGAATTTCACAGTCCCTGAGTAGTGAGGCGAGGACTCCCACAGTCCATGAGGTGAAGTGAGGCGAGGACTCCCACAGTCCATGAGGTGTAGTGAGGCGAGGACTCTCACCGTCCTTGAGTAGTGAGGCGAGGAGTCTCACAGTCCATGAGGTGTAGTAAGGTGAGGACTCTCACAGTCCCTGAGGTTTAGTGAGGCTGGGATCTCTTGCAGTCCCTGAGGTATAGTGAGGCGAGGACTCACAGTCCCTGAGGTGTAGTGAGGCGAGGACTCGCACAGTCCATGAAGTGTAGTGAGGCGAGGACTCTCACAGTCCCTGAGGTGTAGTGAGGCGAGGACTCCCACATTCCCTGAGGTGTAGTGATTCGAGGGCTCTCACAGTCCCTGAGGTGTAGTGAGGCGAGGACTTCCACAGTCCATGAGGTGTAGTGAGGCGAGGACTCTCACAGTCCCAGAGGTGTAGTGAGGCGAGGACTCTCACAGTCTCTGAGGTGTAGTGAGGCGAGGACTCTCACAGTCCCTGAGGTGTAGTGAGGCGAGGACTCCCACAGTCTCTGAGCAGTGAGGCGAAGACTCTCATAGTCCCTGATGTGTTGTGAGGTGAGAACTCTCACAGTCCCTGAGGTGTAGTGAGGCAAGGACTTTCACAGTCCATGAGGTGTAGTGAGGCTAGGACTCTCACAGTCCATGAGGTGTTGTGAGGCGAGGACTCTAACAGTTCCTGAGAGTAGTAGAGATGACGGTCCACACACGATATTTTGTTTTCAGAAAATATCGTGTGTAGACCGTCAGGGGTTTCAGGTAAATTTGGGCAGTCACAGATTTGGAATTAAGGATTTCTTATGAGAAAAATGATTTCTGAGATTATAGAAGTTTGTTAAGCGTTCGTATGATGAAAATAAGTAGGAAAATCTTAAAGAAAATTTTTAGAAAACATTGTGTTTTATAACAATTTACGGCAGTTTCACCTGTAAAGACCAAAATTCTTCAGAGTCTAGTTGTTGACCTAAATTATTTAGAGTCCGCTTTGTGAGCAAATTTCGTCAGAGTCCATTTTCTGATCAATTTTCATTAGAGTCAAGTTTTATACCGAAAATTCATCAGAGTTCACTTTGTGCCCAAAATATTCAGAGTCCAGTTTATGCCTGAAATAATCAGAGTCAAGTTTTACCCAGAAAATTAACAGAGTCCAATTATCAACAGAAATTCATCAGAGTCCACTTTGTTAGCAAAATTCATCTGAGTCCAGTTTTCTAGCAAAATTCATCAGAGTCCAGTTTTTACCCAGAAATGAGCAGAGTCCAATTAACGACAGAAATTTGACAGAGCCCATTTTCTACCCAATTTTCATCAGAGTCCAGTTTATACAGAAAATTCGCCAGAGTCCACTTTGTGCCAAAATATTCAGAGTACAGTTCTTGATCGAAATTAATCAGAGTCCAATTGAAGACCCAAATTTGACAGAGACCACATTTTCGCTACTAGCAGTCCAATCCCCCTGAAATTTAAAGCAGACATATTTCAGTCGTAGTAAATAAGATCAAGTCAGTTACTGAGCTCCAGCTCTCGTCCCCCACCCTACTTCCCCCTCAAGTCTTTGTTAATATCCTATCAATTCCCCTGAATTTTTTACCCTCTGTATTTCAGACACCGTAAATAAGATCAAAAACAGTTATCGAGCTCCAGCTCTCGTCCCCACCTTAGTTTTCTCTCGTATCTTTGTAAATAACCCATCAATTTCCCTGAAATTTTTACCCTCTGTATTTCAGACATAGTAAATATGATATAAACAATTATAAAACTCTAGCTCTTGTCCTCTGTCCGAGTTCACTCCTGTAAATTCATTACTATCAGTACAAATCCCCCTGAGATTTAAACACCCACCCCTTCACCATCCAACCCGTTGGCGTCGTGAGGGGGCTTGGTGGACGGCTGCCGGAGTGTGATGCTCCTTTGGGCAGTCCTTTGTCCTTTTCTGGCCTTGCACTCCTTCTGGATCGCTTTTCCTTTTCCTTATGTTTCGTTTTTCTCCCCCCTCTTCTCCTATCTGCTTGTCGTTTCCTGCCGAGCTTTTGCTAGTTTTGGATTATTTCTTTGGACTTCTTCTACTTTGCTGACTTTGCTTCTTCTACTTTGGACTTCGACTTTGCTGACCCTGATCCCGACCCTGATATTCTTTAACGTGCTCTGTTGCTCTTTCGCCTTTGTTTCTTCCTTGTTCTCTGTTTTGTCCTTTCTCTTCTCGTCGTTGTCCATTCTTCAATGGAACGTTCGAGGTTATTACGCCAATTTCCTCGAACTCCAACTTCTGATTTCGCGGTTTTCGCCCCTTTGTGTCTGTCTCCAGGAGCCAATGCTTGGTGCTCGTCCTGGTCGTTTTCGTGGCTATTCCTTTCTCTCCCCCTCCCCCAGCCATTGCTGAAGCCTCTAATTCTTCTGCTCTCTTGATTCGTGCTGATGTTCCCTTTGTTCCTTTACTTTTTCCTTCGCCTCTCCATTGTTCTGCTGCTCGCATCTTTGTGGGGAAATGGTACACAGTTTGTTCCATTTATCTCCCCCCGAGTGTCCCGCTCTCTCTTCCTGATTTGAAACACCTCCTAGACTCCTTGCCAGGGTCTGTGCTCCTGCTGGGTGACTTCAATTGTCGTCATTCTCTTTGGGGTGACGTTCTGACGAATACCCGGGGTCGCCTCCTTGAGCCGTTTCTCCTCTCTTCTTCCCTGTCTCTTCTGAATTCTGGTGAGCTCACTCATTTGGACTCTCAGACTCGCACCCTTTCTTGTCTTGATCTTACTCTCTGCTCTTCTTCTCTTTACTTAGATTTCACGTGGCAGGTTCTTGATGACCTCCATGGAAGTGATCATTTCCCCATCCTTGTTTCCTTTTTCTCTTTTCGCCCTTCTCTCTCTTTCCCTAGGTGACAGTTTGCTAAGGCAGACTGGACCCTATTTACCCTCAGTGCTACTCTCTCTGACCTCTCCCTTCTGCCTCTCTCTCGCGCTCTCCTCCTTTTTCATGACACTGTCTTCAACGCTGCCCTCCGCTCTATTCCTCGCTCTTCCTCTCGGGGTCCACGGAAGTGCGTTCCCTGGTGGAATGCGGACTGTGCTCGGGCTGTCCGCTGTAAGCGTGCAGCCTGGAAGAGGCACCGCCGTAGGCAGACAACCGATTCTTTTCTTTTCTTTCGGAAAGCGAGTGCGATGGCCCGTAGGGCCATCCGTATGGCTAAACGTGAATGTTGGGCATCTTATGTCTCAACAATTACGTCCGAAACCCCTCTGGCCCAGATCTGGAAGCGTATCCGCAAGATAGCGGGTAAGTTCGTTCCCGATGTTTCACCGGTCCTTCACCTCCATGATACTCTTGTGGTGGACCCGTTGCAGGTCGCTTCCGAACTGGGTTCCCACTTTTCTTCTGTTAGCTCTGGTCTTCATCTTCCCCAATCTTTCCTTCTTCGTAAACCTGTCCTTGAGTCTCGTCCTTTAGATTTCTGCACTCATCTTCAACTTCCCTATAATGATCCCTTCTCTCTCTCTGAACTTCGTTCTGCCCTGGCCCTCTGCGGTTCTACGGCGGCGGGCTCCGATGGTATTTATTATGAGATGCTTCGCCATCTCCCTCCGAGCACGTCTCAGTATTTACTGAGTCTGTATAATCGGATCTGGGAGTCGTCGTCAGTCCCTGAGGACTGGCTCAATGCCGTTGTCCTCCCTGTTCGCAAACCGGGGTCTCTGGGTACTTCCCCTAAGGACTTTCGCCCTATTGCTCTCACAAGTTGTGTCTGCAAACTCTTTGAACGTATGGTTAACGTTCGTCTGATGTGGTTCCTGGAACACCATCACCTCCTCTCCCCTTCTCAATTTGGTTTCCGCAAGTGCCGCAGCACGACAGATGTCCTGGTGAACGTGGAGGTCTATATTCGTACTGCTTCTGCTGCGAAGACCTCCGTTGTTGCCGTCCTTATTGACCTGGAAAAGGCTTACGACACCACTTGGCGTTATCATATCCTATCTCAACTTCATTCTTTTGGCCTTCGTGGTCATCTCCCTCTCTTTCTCCACAGCTTCCTCTCTCGTCGTTCCTTTCGGGTGCGCCTTGGTACCGCTCTCTCTCCCTCTTTTCAGCAATACGAAGGTGTGCCCCAGGGTAGTGTTCTGAGTACTACTCTTTTTCTGGTTGCCCTCAATGGTCTTCTTTCCTCTCTTCCTTCTGGTGTCTTCTCCGCTCTCTATGTCGATGATCTTACCCTTTGTTGTCAGGGTGATGATTCGCCTCTCCTTCAACGCCGGCTTCAACTTGCAATTGATGCCGTGTCGTCTTGGGCCACAGATCATGGCTTCAAGTTCTCTACTTCTAAGACTTGTGCCATGACTTTTACGCGGAAACGGGTTGTTCTTCGTCCCTCTTTGTCACTTTATGGTCATCCCCTTGAATACAAAGATTCCGCGAAGCTTTTGGGGTTATTCCTTGACACTCGTTTGTCTTGGTCTCCCCATATCTCTTACCTCCGTGTTGAGTGCTCTAAGGCCCTTACCCTCCTTCGGGTCTTGTCCCATACTTCTTGGGGGGCAGATAGGCGCACTCTCCTTGCTTTACATTCCTCCCTCGTCCTGTCTAAGCTCGATTATGGTTGCCCTGCTTACTCGTCTTCTTCTCCTTCTACTCTTCGCCGTCTTGATGCTTTGCACCATACTGGGTTGCACCTCAGTTCTGGTGCCTTTCGTTCGACTCCCATCCTTAGCTTGTATATTGACACTGGCTTCCTTTCTCTCCAGGACCGCCGTGATCGCTACTCTCTTCGCTATCTTGCGCGGTCCTTGCAACATCCTTCCTCTCGCCTCTGTCGTGCTTTAACTTTTACCCCTCCTGCGGTTCCTGTTCCTCTTCACCACCTCCCTCTTTCTGTCCGGTTCTCTCGCCTACAGGATTCTCTTTCCGTTCGTATTTCTGATGTTTCTCCTCGTGTTGTTCCTTCTTTGCCCCCGTGGAGGGTCCCTCTTCCGCGGTTTTGTACATCCTTGACCCGTATCACTAAAGCTTTTACCCCTCCTACGGTTCTAAAACGCCTTTTCCTCGAGCACTTTTCTTCTCACTCCCGCTCCGTTTCTGTCTTCACCGATGGGTCTAAGTCAGCGGACGGTGTTGGCTACTCTGTTGTTTTTCCTGATCGCACTTATATGTGTCGCTTGCCTCCGGAGACTAGCATCTTTACAGCGGAACTTTATGCTATTCTCTATGCTCTTCGTCTCCTGCTTTCTCGTTGTCAGTCTTCCTTTGTAGTTGTTGTTGACTCTCGTAGTGCCCTCATGGCTCTCGGGTCCTTTAATCCGGTTCATCCAGTAGTTGTCGAGATCCAGCATTGGCTGTTTCTTGTTCACAGTAAATTTAAGTCGGTTTAGTTTTGTTGGGTTCCCAGCCATATTGGTGTGTCTTTAAATGAGCGTGCGGATGCTGCCGCCAAGGAAGCTGTCTGCTCTTGTCCCATCTCTCGTAAAGGCATTCCGTATTCCGACTTTTACCCGGTTATCCATTCCTCAGTCCTTACCCGTTGGCACGCTTCTTGGTTGTCTGTTACTGGTAACAAGCTACGTACTCTTAAATGTTGTGTTTCCTCGTGGCCGTCCTCCTTCCACCGTAACCGGCGGTGGGAAACAGCTCTGGCGAGGTTGCGTATTGGCCATACTCGCTTAACCCATGGTCACTTGATGGAGCGCCGCCCTGCTCCTTATTGTCCTAGTTGCATTGTCCCTCTTACGGTCGTGCATGTCCTTCTTGAATGTCCTGACTTCCAGGACGAGCATGTATCTTACTTTCCGACCGCCCCTCGCGGTCACCTGTCCCTCAATAGAATTCTTGGTGACTCAGATACTTTTAATATCGTTCGCCTTATGCGTTTTTGTTCTCGTATTGGCATCCTTGGTGATATTTAGCGCCCTCTGATTATTTTGCGTATTTGATGGTGCTACATAGCCTTCACGGTTTGGTGCCTTCTTTTGATAATTACTTACTTACTTAAACACCCAACTACATTTTCAGACATAGTAAATAAAAGCCAGTTCAGTTACCGAGTTTCAACTCTTGTTCCCCGCTTATCTCATTTTGTACAAGTTCTTTATTTTCCAACTAAATCACCCGAGATTTAAGATCACCTTATTTCTAACTTAGTAAAATTAATCAGGACATTGGCCAAGCTCCGTTTCCTCTGTCTTAGATCATCGAACATAAATATATCTGATCAAGTCCCTCTCTAGCCTAACTCTTTATTATAGTAATCACCGTACCCTTTCCCTCCCTTACCTTCTCATCCCCAACGTATCCAAACCTTCAATAATCATACTGTATTTGCATATTTTCTCTATATTCAGCTGTGTTCTTCACATTTTTTCCATGTTTTCTGTGTTCACCCCATGTTCTACAAATGTTCACAGCAAGCTCAGTTCAAATTTTTTCACCTGTTTTTCTCAATTTTTCTGTTTTCTACCATTTTCCCCGTATGTTCACTACAGTCCCTTACATGTTCTCTGTATAACTTTTATACTCAGTATTCATGTTCTCAATGTTCTTAGCTTGTTCTTCACATGTTCAGTGTTCATTCTTTATAATCCCTATGTTCCTTATCATGTCTTCATATTCTCTATAAGTTCATATTCCCTGCATGTTCACTCTATTCATCAACTTTTTCTTACATGTTTTCTGTGTTCACCGTATGTTCACTGTGTTCATTTCCTTATTTAACCTCAGTTTTTTATGTTCTTTGTTTCTTTAAACCAATTTGTTTCTTCCATTCACTAACTAGTTCTTTTGTCAAATATTATCATAAGCAATACAGTTTCCTCAACAATTTTAGTCACCCAGTTTTATTTGCAAAAACTATGTCAAAGTAATTCTCGTAGTCAACTTAATAGTTCTACCAACCCTGTTCTTAAACAAATCTACACTTTATTCAGTTCCAAATTTACAAAGACAAACGTTTCTTGTAACGTTCCTTAACTAAAAATCTTTCGCCAATCAACTAAAACATAGTCACTTTCGTCATTTCTCAACTAAAGTTATTATCCAATCAACCGAAAATAGCCAGGATTTATCTCATTCAACACCGTTCTTAACTAAAAACACCTTTCTCTTAGCTAAAAAATTGTCAAAGGACTCTTTCCAACACTGTTCATAACTAACTTTATCCATCGTCATTCAACTAAAAAATAATAACTTTCATCATTTCCTAACTAAACTTATTTCATAGTCAACAGAAAATAACCGTGTTCATCATGTTTCATTGTCATTTCTTATCTAAAAAATTATCCACCAATCATCAGAAAAGTCATGTTCATCATGTTTTGTCTTTTTGCTTAACTAAAAGTATTCATCAATCAACTAAAAAAATAGTTACTTCATCATGTTTCCCTGTCATTCCTTAACTGAAATATCACTTCTCTCATCTGAAATAGTCATGTGTAGTCTCTGTCCAACACTGTTCTTAACTAAAGTAACCTTTCACTTCGCTAAAATAGTCAAATGTAACTTTTTCAGCACTTTCGTAACTAAAGTTATATTTCGTTAAGTAGGAAATATAGTCAAAGACACTCTTCGAGACATCAAGGACTTACTCAAAGACATCAAAGTTGCACTCAAAGACATCCTTTGAGACATCAAAAATATCCTTTAAGACTTCAAGGGCACTCTTCGAGATATCAAAAGACACTCTCAAACACTCAAAAATTTACTCGCATCCTCAAAGTTATTCTCAGAGTCATCAAAAAGTTAATCTCAGTCATCAAATGTTATTCTCTAAGTAACCTTTCGTTCATCAGAGAAACTTTCTAAAACATCTTCGTTCATTAAAGTTAATCTCAGAGGCATAAAAGTTATTCTCAGAGCTATCAAAATTATTCTCGATGTCATCAAAAAGTATTTTCCCGTACTCAAAGTTAATCTCGGTCATCAAAGTTGATCTGTAAGATATCTTCAAGACATCAAAGTTACTCTTCATTACATCAAAGACGCATTCAAAATACTACTCAGGTTCTCAGAAGTCATTCTCAAAGTCATCAAAGTTATTCCAAGAGACATCAAATGTTATTCTCGAAGTCATCAAAGATATTCTCAGTCATCGAAGGTAATCTCTAACTCACTTTTGTTCATCAAAGTTGTTTCAAAGACATCAAAGTTAATCTCAGAGTTATCCAAAGACATTCTCATGTCCACAAAAGTTATTCTGAGCTATCAAAGTTAATCTCAGACATCTTCGTTCATAAAAGTTATTCTCAGAGACATCTAAAGTTATTCTCTAAGACATCAAAGTTATTCTCTAAGACATCAAAGTTATTCTAAGAGCTATTAAAAGTTATTCTCAGTCATGATATGTTATTCTCTAAGTAACCTTCCGTTCATCAAAGACATTCTCTAAGTCCTCAAAGTTATTCTCTAAGACAACAAAGTCATTCTCAGAGTCATCAAAAGTTATTCTCAGAGTCACCTTCGTTATTCAAAGAAGCCTTCTGAGACATCCTCGTTCAACAAAACTGTCCTCAGAGCCATCAAAAAAGTTAAATACAGTCATCAAAGTTATTCTCTAAGTAACTTTTCGTTCATCAGAGAAGCTTTCTAACACATCTTTGTTCATCAAAGTTGTTCTCTATGACATCAATGTTATTCTCTAAGACATCAAAGATGTTCTCTAAATCATAAAAGTTAATCTCTGAGTCACCTTCGTTCATTAGAGAAACTTTCCAAAACATCTTTGTTGATCAAAGTTATTCTCAGAGTCATCAAAGTGGTCTCTAATTCACTTTCGTTCACCAAAAATTGTTTCTCTAAGACACCTTCGTTCATCAAAGAAACTCTCCTTCTTCCATCATGTTATTCTTTAAGACATCTTCAGTCATAAAATTTCTCTCCAAAATGTAACTAGTTCAGCTTTTCATACCAAACCTGCACTTCTGTTAAAATATATTTTCTTAGTCACTTAACCTTAAAACTGATCTCCCCCTCCCCATCCGGCCCGTTGGCGTCGTGAGGGGGCTTCGTGGACGGCCGCTGGAGTGTGATGCTCCGTGGGACAGTCCTCTGTCCTTTTCTGGCCTTGCACTCCTCCTGCTGTCTTCTCTAATTGTCCCGGATCGCTTTTCCTTTTCCTTATGTTTCCCCCTCCCCATCCGGCCCGTTGGCGTCGTGAGGGGGCTTCGTGGACGGCCGCCGGAGTGTGATGCTCCGTGGGACGGTCCTCTGTCCTTTTCTGGCCTTGCACTCCTGCTGCTGTCTTCTCTAATTGTGCCGGATCGCTTTTCCTTTTCCTTATGTTTCGTTTTTCTCCCCCTCTTCTCCTATCTGCTTGTCGTTTTTTGCCGACCTTTTGCTTGTTTTGGAACTTTCTTTGGACTTCTTCTATTTTGACGCCCGGGTGCTTGAGGAGGCATACTCTTGCACCCGTAGAACTGTAGTACCCAACGTCTCGAGCGAGGGAACACTTTTATTGTCAATCCCCGTTTCGTCGCTGAACCCGATCTCGACGGACTGACGGTTCTTAAGGTGGCGTTTGTGGGGCGTATACTCACGACGCACCCCTAGGAGGCCCCGGCATGATCGGCGATAGCTTCTTGTTGGGTGTCCTGCCTCTAATTGTGGCTCCATGGTGGGTATGGGGGCACATTCGTGGATGAATTTCTTTCTTCGTTTCTATGTCGTTGAATGTTTCCGTTGTACCCTCTCAGGCTCGTGGGGTGGGCGACCAAGCCCCCGAGTCGGCCTGTATTGGAAGACCAGGCTCTGTAGCTCCCGCTGCGTTGGGCCCCGACCTTGCTCCTCCTTTGACCGTCCTGACTTCTTCCCCCAGCTCCCCTCCCTCCTCTGTGGTTGGGTCGAGCCTCCAGCTCCCGGTGGTGACCACTTCGTCCCCTGGTGCGGCTAAGTTTCTCGTTGTGACTACTGCGCCTTTTGACCCCTCTCTCTCTAGGGGTTCTCAATGCCATTCGCGCCCCAGCCGCACTCGCTCAATTCCTTCCCGTGCTGATGCGTATCAGAACTTGTTTGGTCCTCCTTCATGGGCCAAATACTGTGATCTCCTCCCTCTTGATTCTGCGCCTCCTGACGATTTCTCCCTCCATCGGCATCTTGTAGATTCCGTGGATGCGTCTGTTACTTTCAACCCCACTCGTCTCGGTACACGTGTCGTTGCTGCTCCTTCTCAGGATGCAGCTTCCTGCTTGGCTGCCTTGTCTTGCCTTGGCGAGATCCCTGTTCGGGTCTCCAAGAACGTTCAGATGAATGCCAGTGTTGGTACTATTCTCCTCCCACCCCATGTTGCAACCGGTGTTCGGAATCTGCAGGATTGCCACGATGATATTCGGCATATCCTTGATGGCCATGGCCATTCTGTCCTCCAGGTTGACTCGTTTACTCGTCCCCCTCGTGGTCGTCGCCGTCAACCCCTTCGCGTTGTGAAGATCACCTTTGATGGTAGGACCCTTCGTCCTCTGTCATTCTTGCTGGTGCTAGGTGCTCTGTCCAGGAGTATATTCCTTCTCCTCGACTTTGTAATAAGTGCTAGAGGTTTGGACATGGTGCCCTCCGCTGCTCTGGGACTGTCTCTCTCTGTTTTTTGTGTGGGGGTGAAGGTCACTCTAAGTCGGAGTTCACTTCTCCCCAAGTTCGCTGCCTCAACTGCGGTGAGGCCCATCCTACCTTCCCCCGTGCCTGTGTCCATTACAAGCTTGAGGCAGCCGTCCTCAACCTGAAGCACCGGGAGCGTTTATCATTTCCTGAGGCGAGGCGCCAGGTTCGCCGGCTCCCGCCTTATACTAACATCTCTTATGCTCGCGTGTTGCGCTCTTCCTCTCCTCGTCCTTTCCCCCTTCCTCAGACTCACAACCGTTTCCGGGCCTTGGACCCTGATACGCCCACTGCCCCCTCCTCTGTCCCTTTGTGTTCTGTCCCGAGGGGTCCCCCTCATGGTCCTCTGTCTGGGGTTCCCCTTCTTTCTACCCGGTCTGTCATGTCTCCTGTGTCTTCTTCCTCGTCCCCGTCCGATCCTCCTTCCCATCCTCTTCCTCCATCTATCGGCTCTCCCCGCCGCCTGTCGGTGCAGGCGGATGTCCATCGCTCTCCTAACGGCCGTCGTGTGTGCTCTCGTTCAGCTTCTCCCGTTGAGACACTGGAATCCGTTGCCCGGTACGTAGTTGCTGGGACACCAGTCTCTTTAAGTCAGAAGCGTAAGCCTGGCTTCTCTCCTTCCTCCTAACCGGCGGGTAAGAAGGCTTCACTTTCTTCCTCAGCTCCTACTTCTGGCTCTGTTGCTCCTTCCCCTCCCATTTCGGTGATTGCGCCCCCTGTTCCTGCTATGGAGGTTTCTTTGGCCCCTGCTTCCCTTTCGGTTGCTGCCCTTGCTGAGGTGCGCTCCCCTCTTTCTACTCCCCCTCTTCCTGCTGCTGTCCTTGACTGCTCCTCTCCGTTGTCTCCTCCTCTTCCTCCTCCTCCTCCGGACCCCGCCCGCCTACCTCTGATCTGTTCTCCCGTTTCCTTCCCTCCGTCTTTGCTCAGTTTACCCATGCCCCCTAACCCTGCCTTTGCTGAACTTGATCCCGACCCTGATATTCTTTAACGTGCTCTGTTGCTCTGTTGCTCTTTCGCCTTCGTTTCTTCCTTGTTCTCTGTTTTTGTCCTTTCTCTTCTCGTCGTTCTCCATTCTTCAATGGAACGTTCGAGGTTATTACGCCAATTTCCTCGAACTCCAACTTCTGATTTCCCGGTTTTCGCCCCTATGTGTCTGTCTCCAGGAGCCGATGCTTGGTGCTCGTCCTGGTCGTTTTCGTGGCTATTCCTTTCTCTCCCCCTCCCCAGCCGTTACTGGGGAGGGGGAGAGAAGCCCTCCCCAGGCTTCTAATTCTTCTGCTCTCTTGATTCGTGCTGATGTTCCCTTTGTTCCTTTACTTTTTCCTTCGCCTCTCCATTGTTCTGCTGCTCGTATCTTTGTGGGAAAATGGTACACAGTTTGTTCCATTTATCTCCCCCCGAGTGTCTCGCTTTGTCTTCCTGATTTGAAACACCTCCTTGACTCCTTGCCGGAGCCTGTACTCCTGCTGGGTGACTTCAATTGTCGTCATTCTCTTTGGGGTGGCGTTCTGACAAATACCCGGGGTCGCCTTCTTGAGCCGTTTCTCCTCTCTTCTTCCTTGTCTCTTCTGAATTCTGGTGAGCCCACTCATTTGGACTCTCGGACTCGCACCCTTTCTTGTCTCGATCTTTCTCTCTGCTCTTCTTCTCTTTACTTAGATTTCACGTGGCAGGTTCTTGATGACCTCCATGGAAGTGATCATTTCCCCATCCTTGTTTCATTTTTCTCTTTTCGCCCTTATCTCTCTTTCCCTAGGTGGCAGTTTGCTAAGGCAGACTGGACCCTATTTACCCTCAGTGCTACTCTCTCTGACCTCTCCCTTCTGCCTCTCTCTCGCGCTCTCCTCCTTTTTCATGAAACTGTCTTCAATGCTGCCCTCCGCTCTATCCCTCGCTCTTCCTCTCGGGGTCCACGGAAGTGCGTTTCCTGGTGGAATGCTAAGTGTGCTCGGGCTATCCGCTGTAAGCGTGCAGCCTGGAAGAGGCACCGCCGTAGGCAGACGACCGATTCTTTTCTTTTCTTTCGGAAAGCGAGTGCGGTGGCCCGTAGGGCCATCCGTACGGCTAGACGTGAATGTTGGGCATCTTATGTCTCGACAATTACGTCCGAAACTCCTCTGGCCCAGATCTGGAAGCGTATCCGCAAGATAGCGGGTAAGTTCGTTCCCGATGTTTCACCGGTCCTTCACCTCCATGATACTCTTGTGGCTGACCCGTTGCAGGTCGCTTCCGAACTGGGTTCCATCTTTTCTTCTGTTAGCTCTGGTCTTCATCTTCTTCAATCTCTTCTTCTTCGTAAACCTGTCCTTGAGTCTCGTCCTTTAGATTTCTGCACTCATCTTCAGCTTCCCTATAATGATCCCTTCTCTCTCTCTCTGAACTTCGTTCTGCCCTGGCCCTCTGCGGTTCTACGGCGGCAGGCTCCGATGGTATTCATTATGAGATGCTTCGCCATCTCCCTCCGTGCACGTCTCAGTATTTACTGAGTCTGTATAATCGGATCTGGGAGTCGTCGTCAGTCCCTGAGGACTGGCTCGATGCCGTTGTCCTCCCTGTTCGCAAACTGGGGTCTCTGGGTACTTCCCCTAAGGACTTTCGCCCTATTGCTCTCACAAGTTGTGTCTGCAAACTCTTTGAACGTATGGTTAACGTTCGTCTGATGTGGTTCCTGGAACACCATCACCTCCTCTCCCCTTCTCAATTTGGTTTCCGCAAGTGCCGCAGCACGACAGATGTCCTGGTGAACTTGGAGGTCTATATTCGTACTGCTTTTGCTGCGAAGACCTCCGTTGTTGCCGTCCTTTTTGACCTGGAAAAGGCTTACGACACCACTTGGCGTTATCATATCCTATCTCAACTTCATTCTTTTGGCCTTCATGGTCATCTCCCTCTCTTTCTCCGCAGCTTCCTATCTCGTCGCTCCTTTCGGGTGCGCCTTGGTACCGCTCTCTCTCCCTCTTTTCAGCAATACAAAGGTGTGCCCCAGGGTAGTGTTCTGAGCACTACTCTTTTCCTGGTTGCCCTCAATGGTCTTCTTTCCTCTCTTCCTTCTGGTGTCTTCTCCGCTCTCTATGTCGATGATCTTACCCTTTATTGTCAGGGTGATGATTCGCCTCTCCTTCAGCGCCGGCTTCAACTTGCAATTGATGCCGTGTCGTCTTGGGCCACAGATCATGGCTTCAAGTTCTCTACTTCTAAGACTTGTGCCATGACTTTTACGCGGAAACGGGTTGTTCTTCGTCCCTCTTTGTCACTTTATGGTCATCCCCTTGAATACAAAGATTCCGCGAAGCTTTTGGGGTTATTCCTTGACACTCGTTTGTCTTGGTCTCCCCATATCTCTTACCTCCGTGTTGAGTGCTCTAAGGCCCTTACCCTCCTTCGGGTCTTGTCCCATACTTCTTGGGGGGCAGATAGGCGCACTCTCCTTGCTTTACTTTCCTCTCTCGTCCTGTCTAAGCTCGATTATGGTTGCCCTGCTTACTCGTCTGCTTCTCCTTCTACTCTTCGCTGTCTTGATTCTTTGCACCATACTGGGTTGCGCCTCAGTTCTGGTGCCTTTCGTTCGACTCCCATCCTTAGCTTGTATGTTGACACTAGCTTCCTGTCTCTCCAGGACCGCCGTGATCGCTACTGTCTTCGCTATCTTGCGCGGTCCTTGCAACATCCTTCCTCTCGCCTCTGTCGTGCTTTAACTTTTACCCCTCCTGCGGTTCCTGTTCCTCTTCACCACCTCCCTCTTTCTGTCCGGTTATCTCGCCTACAGGATTCTCTTTCCGTTCGTATTTCTGATGTTTCTCCTCGTGTTGTTCTTTCTTTGCCCCCGTGAGGAGTCCCTCTTCCGCGGTTTTGTACATCCTTGACCTGTATCACTAAAGCTTTTACCCCTCCTACGGTTCTAAAACGCCTTTTCCTCGAGCACTTTTCTTCTCACTCCCGCTCCGTTTCTGTCTTCACCGATGGGTCTAAGTCTGCGGATGGTGTTGACTACTCTGTAGTTTTTCCTGATCGCACTTATATGTGTCTCTTACCTCCGGAGACTAGCATCTTTACAGCGGAGCTTTATGCTATTCTCTATGCTCTTCGTCTCCTGCTTTCTCGTTGTCAGTCTTCCTTTGTAGTTGTTGTTGACTCTCGTAGTGCCCTCATGGCTCTCGGGTCCTTTAATCCGGTTCATCCAGTAGTTGTCGAGATCCAGCATTGGCTGTTTCTTGTTCACAGTAAATTTAAGTCGGTTTAGTTTTGTTGGGTTCCCAGCCATATTGGTGTGTCTTTAAATGAGCGTGCGGATGCTGCCGCCAAGGAACCTGTCCGCTCTTGTTCCATCTCTCGTAAAGGTATTCCATATTCCGACTTTTACCCGGTTATCCATTCCTCCGTCCTTACCCGTTGGCAGGCATCTTGGTCGTCTGTTACTGGTAACAAACTACGTACTCTTAAATGTTGTGTTTCCTCGTGGCCGTCCTTCTACCACCGTAACCGGCGTTGGGAAACGGCTCTGGCGAGGTTGCGTATTGGCCATACTCGCTTAACCCATGGTCACTTGATGGAGCGCCGCCCTGCTCCTTATTGTCCTAGTTGCATTGTCCCTCTTACGGTCGTGTATGTCCTTCTTGAATGTCCTGACTTCCAGGACGAGCGTGTGTCTTGCTTTCCGACCGCCCCTCGTGGTCACCTGTCCCTCGATAGAATTCTTGGTGACTCGGATACTTTTGATATCGTTCTCCTTATGCGTTTTTGTTCCCGTATTGGCATCCTTGGTGATATTTAGCGCCCTCTGATTATTCTGCACATTTGATGGTGCTACATAGCCTTTCCAGTTTGGTGCCTTCTTTTGATAATTACTTACTTACTTACTTAAAACTGATCTCTGAACTATACTGCTTAAACCTACGTAACCTAACCTCTCCACCCAATGTTACTTAGTTAACATAACGTTCCTAAACCTAACCTAACTTTACCTATCCTAACTTAACTTACCTTACCTGACATATCTTACCTAACTTACCTAACATAACTGGCATAACCTAACTTTACCTATCCTAACTTACCTTAACTATCTTACCTAACTTAACTTACCTAACCTGCTTAACCTAATTTACCTTGCCTTACCTATCTTACCTAACTTACCTAACTTATCCTGCTTAACTTAACTTACCTACATTACCTAACTTAACCTGCTTATCCTAACTTAACTTACCTACATTACCTAACTTATCCTGCTTAACCTAACTTAACTTAACTTACCTACATTACCTAACTTAACCTGCTTATCCTAACATAACTTACCTACATTACCTAACTTAACCTAACTTAACCTGCTTAACCTAACTTACCTACCTTACCTAACTTAACCTGCTTAACCTAACTTACGTAACTTATCTTACCTATCCTATCCTAACCTAGCTTGCTTTACCTAACTTAACCATACATTCCCAAACTGATGTATCTTAACTTATCTAGTCCAACCAGACATGACCTAACTTACATAATTATTCCTGCTTATCTTTTTGTGTTTCGTCAATCATTGTCTCATATTCATTTGTTCGTGTCAATAGTTAATTTCTCAAATGGTCACTTAAGCATTTCAAGTGTTATTTGTTTAGGATTGAGTGTTTAACTATTTCAAAGGATTTTTGTTATATATGGGAATTTACTCGTTTCATGGGCTAATTTCTCAAATGGTCATTTTTGCAGATCAAGGGTTATTTGTTAAAGTTCATAAAGTTGCTCATAAGTTATATTTGTTATGTTTGTTATCATTTGTTCTTATTCTCCATCCCTTTAACCTAACCTCTTATTCTTCGTGTATTCATTATGTTGGTTATCATATGTTCTTATTTCCCAACCCTTTAACCTACCATTCAGATGTAGTTTATTGTGTTTTGACGTATTTGTTGAATATATTATCCTTATCCTAACCTTTCAGATGTAGTTTTGTTTCTTCTATGTATATTTTACCCAAACCCACCATCCCACTTAACCTTCTTTCCTTCTTTTACTTTTTTTTCTCCTAATCCTTCTAACCCCCCTTTTTGTATATCTCTCCCTTATTCTTTCTCTTCCTCCCCCTCTCTCTCACTCATTTGCTCAAATGCTCTTATTTTTCTCAAATTCAAGCCTTAATGCTCCCATTCTCTCACTGTCTCATTCACTTAGTTTTTCTTTTTCTCAAATTCAAGTCTTAGTGCTCCCATGCTCTTCCTCCCCCTCTCTCTTACTCTTTTCTCCTCTTTTCTTGCTCTCACTCCCTTGCTCTCTTGTTTTTTCTCAATTTCAAGTCTTAGTAGATCTGTCTCTTTACTACTGTACTTATATTATTACTAAGATAAAGAATGAACTTATATGTGAAAACAAAGTTAAAGAAGGAAAGAAGGTTAAGTGGGATGGTGGGTTTGGGTAAAATATACAAAGAAAAAACAAAACTACATCTGAAAGGTTAGGATAAGGATAATATATTCAACATATACGTCAAAACACAATAAACTACATCTGAAAGGTAGGTTAAAGGGTTGGGAAATAAGAACATATGATAACCAACATAATGAATACACTAAGAATAAGAGGTTAGGTTAAAGGGATGGGGAATAAGAACAAATGATAACAAACATAATAAATATAACTTATGAGCAACTTTATGAACTTTAACAAATAACCCTTGATCTGCAAAAATGACCATTTGAGAAATTAGCCCATGAAACGAGTAAATTCCCATATATAACAAAAATCCTTTGAAATGGTTAAACACCCAATCTTAAACAAATAACACTTAAAATGCTTAAGTGACCATTTGAGAAATTAACTATTGACACGAACAAATGAATGAGACAATGATTGACGAAACACAAAAAGATAAGCAGGAATAATTATGTAAGTTAGGTCATGTCTGGTTGGACTAGATAAGTTAAGATACATTAGTTTGGGAATGTATGGTTAAGTTAGGTAAAGCAAGCTAGGTTAGGATAGGATAGGTAAGATAAGTTACGTAAGTTAGGTTAAGCAGGTTAAGTTAGGTAAGTTAGGTTAAGCAGGATAAGTTAGGTTAAGTTAGGTAATGTAGGTAGGTTAAGTTAGGATAAGCAGGTTAAGTTAGGTAATGTAGGTAAGTTAAGTTAAGCAGGATAAGTTAGGTTAAGTTAGGTAAGATAGGTAAGGTAAGGTAAGTTAGGTTAAGCAGGTTAGGTAAGTTAAGTTAAGTTAAGTTAGGTAAGATATTTAAGGTAAGGTAAGTTAGGATAGGTAAAGTTAGGTTATGCTGGTTAAGTTAGGTTAAGTTAGGTAAGATATGTAAGGTAAGGTAAGTTAAGTTAGGATAGGTAAAGTTTGGTTAGGTTTAGGAACGTTATGTTAACTAAGTAACATTGGGTGGAGAGGTTAGGTTACGTAGGTTTAAGCAGTGTAGTTCAGAGATCAGTTTTAAGGTTAAGTGACTAAGAAAATATATTTTAACAGAAGTGCAGGTTTGGTATGAAAAGCTGAATTAGTTACATTTTGGAGAGAAATTTTATGACTGAAGATGTCTTAAAGAATAAGGTGATGGAAGAAGGAGAGTTTCTTTGATGAACGAAGGTGTCTTAGAGAAACAATTTTTGGTGAACGAAAGTGAATTAGAGATCACTTTGATGACTCTGAGAATAACTTTGATCAACAAAGATGTTTTGGAAAGTTTCTCTAATGAACGAAGGTGACTTAGAGATTAACTTTTATGATTTAGAGAACATCTTTGATGTCTTAGAGAATAACATTGATGTCTTAGAGAACAACTTTGATGAACAAAGATGTGTTAGAAAGCTTCTCTGATGAACGAAAAGTTACTTAGAGAATAACTTTGATGACTGTATTTAACTTTTTTGATGGCTCTGAGGACAGTTTTGTTGAACGAGGATGTCTCAGAAGGCTTCTTTGAATAACGAAGGTGACTCTGAGAATAACTTTTGATGACTCTGAGAATGACTTTGTTGTCTTTGAGAATAACTTTGAGGACTTAGAGAATGTCTTTGATGAACGGAAGGTTACTTAGAGAATAACATATCATGACTGAGAATAACTTTTGATAGCTCTTAGAATAACTTTGATGTCTTAGAGAATAACTTTAGATGTCTCTGAGAATAACTTTTATAAACGAAGATGTCTGAGATTAACTTTGATAGCTCAGAATAACTTTTGTGGACATGAGAATGTCTTTGGATAACTCTGAGATTAACTTTGATGTCTTTGAAACAACTTTGATGAACAAAAGTGAGTTAGAGATTACCTTCGATGACTCTGAGAATATCTTTGATGACTTTTAGAATAACATTTGATGTCTCTTGGAATAACTTTGATGACTTTGAGAATGACTTCTGAGAACCTGAGTAGTATTTTGAATGCGTCTTTGATGTAATGAAGAGTAACTTTGATGTCTTGAAGATATCTTACAGATCAACTTTGATGACCGATATTAACTTTGAGTACGTGAAAATACTTTTTGATGACATCGAGAATAATTTTGATAGCTCTGAGAATAACTTTTATGCCTCTGAGATTATCTTTAATGAACGAAGATGTTTTAGAAAGTTTCTCTGATGAACGAAAGGTTACTTAGAGAATAACATTTGATGACTGAGATTAACTTTTTGATGACTCTGAGAATAACTTTGAGGATGCGAGTAAATTTTTGAGTGTTTGAGAGTGTCTTTTGATATCTCGAAGAGTGCCCTTGAAGTCTTAAAGGATGTTTTTGATGTCTCAAAGGATGTCTTTGAGTGCAACTTTGATGTCTTTGAGTAAGTCCTTGATGTCTCGAAGAGTGTCTTTGACTATATTTCCTACTTAACGACATATAACTTTAGTTACGAAAGTGCTGAAAAAGTTGCATTTTACTATTTTAGCGAAGTGAAAGGTTACTTTAGCCCCTTAACTGCGTTGCCTCCAAATGTGACACCCCCGCAGTGCGTAGGAAATAAATTCTCTGGAAAAAATTATTTTTTCTTTTTAAAGTGTCAAAAACCCTTCCCTCAGTATGGGTATGTAAAAAAAAGTCGAAATTGTACTTACTTTGGCTGCTATGGGGTCCGGAAGTTGGGGCGTGACGTCATTACGTGACGTTGCCCGAAACGCATTGCGTAATAGTGGCTTTAGGCATTGTATGTACTAGCTCTATCTATATATCAATCCATTAATGTAACATCACTTGTATGTATATACCTTACCTGAATAAACATCTGAATCTGAATTATTCCCCGTGCGCCAGTGCCGTAAGCTCTTGGGGGCGGTGGGGCGCTCGGGGCGGGGCGCGCAAGTTGCCGCGAATATATTTTCGTTCATTTTTTGCGCACCTTTCCAAATACATTTTCATTGTTTTTATGTGCCAATCCAATGTATAATGAACACGTACACTATAATATCGCAGTACAACATCTGTACTGTCCGTAGACACTGTGTTACGTGCATGAAACTTGTGTACACATATGCAGCACATATTTACTATGTATCATGCTAATTTGTGTATATATACAATCTATTTACACACTATACACTGTCACACACTATATACATTCACCATCAACACATTCAGAACACCGCGTAGCAGCTGCTTCGTATGGGCCAATAGCAGCTGCTTCGTATGGGCCAATAGCAGCTGCCTCGTATGGGCCAATATCAGCTGCCTCGTATGGGCCAATAGCAGCTGCCTCGTATGGGCCAATTGCAGCTGCCGCGTATGGGCCAATAGCAGCTGCCTCGTATGGGCCAATAGCAGCTGCCCCGTATGGGCCAATAGCAGCTGCCCCGTATGGGCCAATAGCAGCTGCCCCATATGGGCCAATAGCAGCTGCAGCGTATGGGCCAATAGCAGCTGCCTCGTATGGGCCAATAGCAGCTGCCCCGTATGGGCCAATAGCAGCTGCCCCGTATAGGCCAATAGCAGCTGCCGCGTATGGGCCAATAGAAGCTGCCTCGTATGGGCCAATAGCAGCTGCCTCGTATGGGCCAATAGCAGCTGCCCCGTATGGGCCAATAGCAGCTGCCTCGTATGGGCCAACAGCAGCTGCCTCGTATGGGCCAACAGCAGCTGCCTCGTATGGGCCAACAGCAGCTGCCTCGTATGGACCAACAGCAGCTGCCTCGTATGGGCCAATAGCAGCTGCCTCGTATGGGCCAATAGCAGCTGCCTCGTATGGGCCAATAGCAGCTGCTTCGTATGGGCCAATAGCAGCTGCCTCGTATGGGCCAATAGCAGCTGCCTCGTATGGGCCAATAGGAGCATTTGGCCATGAACACATTCAGAACACCTCGAGTGAGAGCAGCCACACCCAGCCTGTCTCCCTCACTCCAACATCTTACTCGCCAACATTGCTTCTCCCACCATATTGTTATAGTTATTATTACACATGTTCTATATACCAATCTACATGTTTTATTTACCAGAACTATGCAAGTAAGCCGGTATTGTGTCCAAACAGTACAGTGGCCACCATACACTGCATGAAAAATCACACAGCAGATGACGCTACGATTACGTCACCTCCCTCACCAAAATAGCTCCTCTCAACATTCTCCTGGTGCTGTTCTTACACTATATACGCACACTATATATACCCATGTACATATGTGTTGCCCATGGCGAACCACTAAGCTAGTATGGTGAGCAAAACAAGAGTGGCAGCCACACACACAATGAGGTTACCTCAATTCTCGCCCTCCCTCCCTCATCAAAATTCTTCCTTCCACAATACTACGCACAACGCTAATTATAACCACATTCCTGCTATTATCACAATCCTGGTCACTAATTTCTGTAAATGAATAATTGACCACACGTTTATTTTGAAAAGGAACCTAAGAAATCATTTGAAGATTCCTAGATGAACGAAATAATGCTGTGGTGCTGTGGCTAGCGCTGTGAACATCGTGAACAGCATTGAATCACTGATATTTGAACATTGTACCCAGTCATTATCACACTCAGGCTCAAATATAACACTATCATAGCTAAATAATACAAGTTATATATATATTTTGACATTATTAGGCGATGCTGTGGTCACATGCTGAACAGCAGTGCTGTGCGCTCATGCTGTAAGCGCCAGCCTTGGTTGCTCACACACTACTGAGGCTCCCACACCCGGGAATGTGGACCACGATTTTTTTTAAAGATGGCGTCTGTTTACAAGAGCCCTGAGGAAGCTGATGTGAACCCCATGTAGCCACGGGAGTTTTGAATGGAACGTGAAAAATATAAATACCCAGAGGCGCGTTGTGCAAACCAGACGTGAGCCTGCAGGCGCGTTGCGCAGTTTAAGGGTTAGTTAAGAACAGTGTTGGAAAGAGGCTACACATGACTATTTCAGATGAGAGAAGTGATATTTCAGTTAAGAAATGACAGGGAAACATGATGAAGTAACTATTTTTTTTAGTTGATTGATGAATACTTTTAGTTAAGCAAAAAGAGAAAACATGATGAACATGACTTTTCTGATGATTGGTTGATAATTTTTTAGATAAGAAATGACAATGAAACATGATGAACACGGTTATTTTCTGTTGACTATGGAATAAGTTTAGTTAGGAAATGATGAAAGTTATTATTTTTTAGTTGAATGACGATGGATAAAGTTAGTTATGAACAGTGTTGGAAAGATTCCTTTGACAATTTTTTAGCTAAGAGAAAGGTTGTTTTAGTTAAGAACGGTGTTGAATGAGATAAATCCTGGCTATTTTCGGTTGATTGGATAATAAGTTTAGTTGAGAAATGACGAAAGTGACTATGTTTTAGTTGATTGGCGAAAGATTTTTAGTTAAGGAACGTTACAAGAAAAGTTTGTCTTTGTAAATTTGGAACTGAATAAAGTGTAGATTTGTTTAAGAACAGGGTTGGTAGAACTATTAAGTTGACTACGAGAATTACTTTGACATAGATTTTGCAAATGAAACTGGGTGACTAAAATTATTGAGGGAACTGTATTGCTGATGATAATATTTGAAAAAAGAACTAGTTAGTGAATGGAAGAAACAAATTGGTTTAAAGAAACAAAAAACATAAAAAAACTGAGGTTAAATAAGGGAATGAACACAGTGAACATACGGTGAACACAGAAAACATGTAAGAAAAAGTTGATGAATAGAGTGAACATGCAGGGAATATGAACTTATAGAGAATATGAAGACATGATAAGGAACATAGGGATTACAAAGAATGAACACTGAACATGTGAAGAACGAGCTAAGAACATTGAGAACATGAATACTGAGTATAAAAGTTATACAGAGAACATGTAAGGGACTGTAATGAACATACGGGGAAAATGATAGAAAACAGAAAAATTGAGAAAAACAGGTGAAAAAATTTGAACTGAGCTTGCTGTGAACATTTGTCGAACATGGAGTGAACACAGAAAACATGGAAAAAATGTGAAGAACACAGCTGAATATAGAGAAAATATGCAAATACAGTATGATTATTGAAGGTTTGGATACGTTGGGGATGAGAAGGTAAGGGAGGGAAAGGGTACGGTGATTACTCTGATAAAGAGTTAGGCTGGAGAGGGACTTGATCGGATATATTTGTGTTCGATGATCTAAGACAGAGGAAATGGAGCTTGGCTAATGTCCTGATTAATTTTACTAGGTTAGAAATAAGGTGATCTTAAATCTCGGGTGATTTAGTTGGAAAATAAAGAACGTGTACAAAACGAGATAAGTGGGGAACAAGAGTTGAAACTCGGTAACTGAACTGGCTTTTATTTACTATGTCTGAAAATGTAGTTGGGTGTTTAAATCTCCGGGGGATTTGGACTGATAGTAATGAATTTACAGGAGTGAACTTGGACAGGGGACAAGAGTTAGAGTTTTATAATTGTTTATATCATATTTACTATGTCTGAAATACAGAGAGTAAAAATTTCAGGGAAATTAATGGGTTATTTACAAAGATACGAGAGAGAACTAAGGTGGGGACGATAGCTGGAGCTCGATAACTGTTTTTGATCTTATTTACGGTGTCTGAAATACAGAGGGTAAAAATTTCAGGGGAATTGATAGGATATTAACAAAGACACGAGAGGGAAGTAAGGTATAGGGACAAGAACTGGAGCTCAGTAACTGACTTGATCTTATTTACTGGGTCTGAAATACAGAGGGTTAAAATTTCAGGGAATTTGATTAGGTATTAACGAAGATACGAGAGAGAGCTTAGGCGGAGGATAAGAGCTAGAGTTCGGTAACTGTTTGCATTTACTAAGCTATGTCTGAAATACAGCGGATAGAAATTTAGGGGAATTTGAATAGGTATTAACGAAGATACGAGAGAGAGCTAAGGCGGAGGACAAGACCTAGAGTTTAGTAACTAAATTACTGTATTGAACTACGATTGAAATGTGATTATTTTTAAATTTTAGAGGGATTGGACTGTTAGTACTCATTATACGACAGGGGACTAAGGCGGGGGACAGGAGCTGGAGCTCGATAATAAAATTATTGTATTTTAATATGTTTGAAATAGCTGTGTTTTAAATCTCGAAGAAAATGATTGGATACTAAAGAAGATGTATTAGTAAAACTAAGGCGGGAACGTGAGCTAGACCCTGACTTTGTTTATATATGTAAAACTGACTAGTTTAATGAAAAGGAACTATGAATGAACAATATGAAGGAGAAGGACGGTCCAGATATTATGGAGAAGATAAGATAAGATTACGGAAGCGACCTGCATGCGGAGTCTGGCTGACCGGCTAACGGCGTAAAGTAAACACAGGTGACGCGAGAGATTGTGAGGTAAGGGGGGGGGAGGGAGGGGGTGTGAGGTATGAGCAGGAGATGCAGGGGGAGGGGAAGGCAGTCAAATGATTCAGATATATAGCAATATACTAGTTTCTAAGTAAGAATCCAACTTAAACATATACAGCCTAAATATCTGTCTATTATCAGTAAGAACTCTGAAAAAATTCTCCCATAAGAACTTTAATAAAACTCGTATGACATTATTTTCATAATAAGAACTTTAACAAACTCGTATGACATTATGTTGACCACGTATGACATTATTCGTATGACATTATTTCATCATAAGAATTCCAAATCTGTGACTGACAAAATTTACCTGAAAACCATGACGCTCTACACACGATATTTGAATTTTTCCCATAAAAACTCTTAACAAACTTCTATGACATTATTTTCATCATAAGAACTCCTAACAAATTTATAAAACCTCAGAATTTATTTTTCTCATACAAATTCCTTAATTCCAAATCTGTGACTGCCCAAATTTACCTGAAACCCCTGACGGTCTACACACGATATTTTCTGAAAACAAAATATCGTGTGTGGACCGTCATCCCTACTACTCCTGAGGTGTAGTGAGGTGAGGACTCTCACAGTCCCTGAGGTGTAGTGAGGCGAGGACTTTCACAGTCCCTGAGTTGTGAGGCAAGGACTCTCACAGTCCCTGAATGGTGAGGCAAGGACTTTCACAGTCCATGAGGTGTTGTGAGGCGAGGACTCTCACAGTCCCTGAGGTGTAGTGAGGCGAGGACTCTCACAGTCCCTGAGGTGTGGTGAGGCGGTGACTCCCTCGGTCTCTGAGTAGTGAGGTGAGGACTCTCACAGTCCCTGAGGTGTTGTGAGGCGAGGACTCTCACAGTCCCTGAGGTGTAGTGTGGCTTGGACTTTCACAGTCCAAGAGGTGTAGTGAGGCGAGGACTCTCAACAGTCCCTGAGGTGTAGTGAGGCGAGGACTCTCACAGTCCCTGAGGTGTAGTGAGGCGGTGACTCCCTCGGTCTCTGAGTAGTGAGGCGAGGACTCTCACAGTCCCTGAGGTGTTGTGAGGCGAGGACTCTCACAGTCCCTGAGGTGTAGTGTGGCGAGAGGACTCCCACAGTCCCTGAGTAGTGAGGAGAGAACTCTCACAGTCCCTGAGGTGTAGTGAGGTGAGGACTCTCAAAATCCCTTAGGTATAATTTAATTATTTTAATTTTTTTGCCCCGAGGGGCAAGTTTATTGGGCCGCGCAACCTGTCCCATGAGTGGACATACCGCCTTAACAACATGTACAACACCCGCTAATGGAAGATAAACTCGCAGGGTCGCTCATCCTGTCACTTGTTCTCAGACATATCTGGGATTTGCTTAACTGTCTCAAGTGAACAGCTCCTCGAACAAGAAGATAACATTTGTTAACCTTTAAAATCTTATCTTGTTGGTGGAAAATCTGGAAATCTTTTAAGAACATTATCAACATTTGACAAATGGTATTTTCCTTGCTCAATAATATGGAGTTTATTATTCTACTCATATTTCTAATGACTCTTAGATGGTCACATTCTCTCAGGTAGTGGTCAAGGCGGTGTCCGTCACTCTTACCACAGATTCTCCATGGATATGGAGAATCCGAATCTCCATGGATATTTGTATCCAAGACGGATTTTTGCTATTACTGATTCTCTCCTGCGACCACCTCTTCTTCCATAATGTTTGGGATTGCCAGCTGCAACAATGTTGTACCAGCATACATATTCACTGGTTTGTGCTTCTATCCTCCTTTCCTAAGTTACCTTGTCACGGTGATGTTGCCTGATAATACTTCTGATTTGTACCCCCCTCCCCGCTCAGCTCGTTGTCGCCGTGTGGGGGCTTAGTGGGCGGCTGCCGGAGTGTGATGCTCCTTGGGACAGTCCTCTGTCCTTTTCTAGCCTTGTGCTCCTGCTGCCGTCCTCTCCAATTCTGCTGGGCACCTTTTCCTTTTCCTTCTGTTTCGTTTTTCTCCCCCCTCTTCTCCTATCTGCTTGCCGTTTCCTGCCGACCTTTTGCTCGTTCTGGTTCTTCCCTTGGACTTCTTCTATTTTGACGCCCGGATGCTTGAGGAGGCATATTCTTGCACCCGTAGAACTGTAGTACCCGACGTCGAGAGCGAGGGGAACCTTTTATTGTCAATCCCCCTTTCGTCACTGAACCCGATCTCGACGGACTGTCGGTTTCTTAAGGTGGCGTTTGTGGGGCATATACTCACGACGCACCCCTAGGAGGCCCCGGCAAGATCGGCGATAGCTTCTTGTTGGGTGTCCTGCCTCTAATTGTGGCTCCATGGTGGGTGTGGAGGCACATTCGTGAATGAATTCTTCTTTTCGTAATGATGATGACCCCTGTTTCGGCTGCTTCTGGTTTACCTTTTCAGGCTCGTGGGGTGGGCGACCAAGCCCTCGAGCCGGTCCGTGTTGGAAGACCGGGCTCTGTAGCCTCCGCTGCATTGGGCCCCGACCTTGCTCCTCCTTTGGCCTCTCTGACTTCTTCCCCTGGCTCCCCTCCCTCCTCTGTGGTTGGGTCGAGCCCCAAGCCCCCAGAGGTGACTACCTCGTCCCCTGGCGCGGCTCCTTCTCTAGTTGTAACTACTGCGCCTTTTAACCCCTCTCTCTCTGGGGGTTCTCACCGCCGTCCTCGTCACGGCCGCCCTCGCTCGATTCCTTCCAGTTCTGCTACCTATCAAGCCTTGTTTGGTTCCGCTTCGTGGGCCAAATATTTTGATCTCCTCCCTCTTGATTCTGCGCCTCCTGACGATTTCTCCCTCCATCGACATCTCGTTGATTCCGTGGATACCTCCATTACTTTTAACCCCACTCGTCTCGGTACACGTGTCGTTGCTGCTCCTTCTCAGGATGCTGCTTCCCGCTTGGCTGCCTTATCCTGCCTTGGCGAGACCCCTGTTTGGGTCTCGAAGAACGCTCAGTTGAATGCCAGTGTTGGCACTATTTTGCTCCCGCCCCATGTTGCGACCGGTGTTCGGGACCTGCGCGACTGCCACGACGATATTCGACATATCCTTGCTGCCCAGGGCCATTCTATTCTCCAGGTGGACACGTTTACTCGTCCCCCTCGTGGTAGTCGCCGTCAACCCTTCCGGGTTATGAAGATTACCTTTGATGGTAGGACCCTTCCACCCTCTGTCATTCTTGCTGGTGCCAGGTGCTCTGTCCAGGAGTACATTCCTTCTCCTCGGCTCTGCAACAAGTGCTGGAGGTTTGGGCATGGTGCCCTCCGCTGCTCCGGGACTGTCTCTCTCTGTCCTTTGTGTGGTGGCGAAGGTCACTCTAAGTCGGAGTGCACTTCTCCCCAGGCTCGTTGCCTCAACTACGGTGAGGCCCATCCTACCTTCTCCCGTGCGTGTGTCCATTACAAGCTTGAGGCAGCCGTCCTCAACTTGAAGCACCGGGAGCGTTTATCTTTTCCTGAGGCGAGACGCCACGTTCGCCAGCTCCCACCTTATGCTAATGTCTCTTATCCTCGCGTGTTGCGCTCTTCCTCTCCTCGTCCTTCCCGCCTTCCTCAGACTCACAACCGTTTCCGGGCCTTGGACCCTGATGCGCCCACTGCCCCCTCCTCTGTTCCTTTGGGTTCTCTCCCGAAGGCTCCTCCTCCTGGTCCTCTGTCTGGGGTTCCCCTTCCTTCTACCCGGTCTGTCATGTCTCCTGTGTATTCTTCCTCGTCTCCCTCCGTTCCTCCTACCCATCCTTTCCCTCCGTCTCTTGACTCTCCCCGCCGCCTGTCGGTGCGAGCTGATGTCCATCGCTCTCCAAACGACCGTCATGTGTGCTCTCGTTCAGCTTCTCCTGTTGAGACGCTAGAATCCGTTGCCCAGTACGTGGTTGCTGGGACACCTGTCTCTTTACGTCAAAAGCGTAAACCTGGCTCCTCTCCTTCCTCCTCCCCGGCGGGTAAGAAGGTTTCGCTTTCTTCCTCGGCCCCTACTTCTGCCTCTCGCTCCTTCTCCTCCCATTTCGGTGGTTGCGCCCCCTATTCCTGCTATGGAGGTTTCTTTAACCCCCCGCTTCCCTCTCAGTTGCTGCCCTTTCTGAGGTACGCTCCCCTCTTTCTACGCCTCCTCTTCCTGCTCCTCTCCGTTGTCTCCTCCTTTTCCTCCTCCTCCTCCGGACGCCGCCCGCCCACCTCTGATCTGTTCTCCCGTTTCCTTCCCTCCGTCTTTGCTCAGTTTACCCATGCCCCCTAACCCTGACTTTGCTCACCCTGATATTCTTTGACGTGCTCTGTTGCTCTTTCGCGTTTGTCTCTTCCTTGTTCTCTGTTTTTGTCCTTTCTCTTCTCGTCGTTGTCCATTCTTCAATGGAACGTTCGAGGTTATTACGCCAATTTCCTGGAACTCCAACTTCTGATTTCGCGGTTTTCGCCCCTTTGTGTCTGTCTCCAGGAGCCGATGCTTGGTGCTCGTCCTGGTCGTTTTCGTGGCTATTCCTTTCTCTCCCCCCCCCCCCAGCTGTTGCTGGGGCTTCTAATTCTTCTGCTCTTTTAATTCGTGCTGATGTTCCCTTTGTTCCTTTCCTTTTTCCTTCACCTCTCCATTGTTCTGCTGCTCGTGTCTTTGTGGGGAAATGGTACACTGTTTCTTCCATTTATCTCCCCCCGAGTGTCCCGCTTTCTCTTCCTGATTTGAAACACCTCCTAGACTCCTTGCCGAAGCCTGTGCTCCTGCTGGGTGACTTCAATTGTCGTCATTCTCTTTGGGGAGACGTTCTGACGAATACCCGGGGTCGCCTTCTTGAGCCGTTTCTCCTCTCTTCTTCCCTGTCTCTTCTGAATTCTGGTGAGCCCACTCATTTGGACTCTCGGACTCGCACCCTTTCTTGTCTTGATCTTCCTCTCTGCTCTTCTTCTCTTTACTTAGATTTCACGTGGCAGGTTCTTGATGACCTCCATGGAAGTGATCATTTCCACATCCTTGTTTCCTTTTTCTCTTTTCGCCCTTCCCTCTCTTTCCCTAGGTGGCAGTTTGCTAAGGCGGACTGGACCCTATTTTCCCTCAATGCTACTCTCTCCGACCTCTCACTTCTGCCTCTCTCTCGCGCTCTCCTCCTTTTTCATGACACTGTCTTCAACGCTGCCCTCCGCTCTATCCCTCGCTCTTCCTCCCGGGGTCCACGGAAGTGCGTTCCCTGGTGGAATGCGGACTGTGCTCGGGCTGTCCGCTGTAAGCATGCAGCCTGGAAGAGGCACCACCGTAGGCAGACGACCGATTCTTTTCTTTTCTTTCGGAAAGAGAGTGCGGTGGCCCGTAGGGCCATCCGTAAAGCTAAACGTGAATGTTGGGCATCTTATGTCTCAACAATTACGTCCGAAACTCCTCTGGCCCAGATCTGGAAGCGTATCCGCAAGATAGCGGGTAAATTCGTTCCCGATGTTTCACCGGTCCTTCACCTCCATGATACTCTTGTGACGGACCCGTTGCAGGTCGCTTCCGTACTGGGTTCCCACTTTTCTTCTGTTAGCTCTGGTCTTCATCTTCCCCAATCTTTTCTTCTTCGTAAACCTGTCCTTGAGTCTCGTCCTTTAGATTTCTGCACTCGTCTTCAACTTCCCTATAATGATCCCTTCTCTCTCTGAACTTCGTTCTGCCCTGGCCCTCTGCGGTTCTACGGCGGCGGGCTCCGATGGTATTCATTATGAGATGCTTCGCCATCTCCCTCCGTGCACGTCTCAGTATTTACTGAGTCTGTATAATCGGATCTGGGAATCGTCGTCAGTCCCTGAGGACTGGCTCGATGCCGTTGTCCTCCCTGTTCGCAAACCGGGGTCTCTGGGTATTTCCCCTAAGGACTTTCGCCCTATTGCTCTCACAAGTTGTGTCTGCAAACTATTTGAACGTATGGTTAACGTTCGTCTGATGTGGTTCCTGGAACATCATCACCTCCTCTCCCCTTCTCAATTTGGTTTCCGCAAGTGCCGCAGCACGACAGATGTCCTGGTAAACTTGGAGGTCTATATTCGTACTGCTTTCGCTGCGAAGACCTCCGTTGTTGCCCTCCTTTTTGACCTGGAAAAGGCTTACGACACCACTTGGAGATATCATATTCTATCTCAACTTCATTCTTTTGGCCTTCGTGGTCATCTCCCTCTCTTTCTCCGCAGCTTCCTCTCCCGTCGTTCCTTTCGGGTGCGCCTTGGTACCTCGCTCTCTGCCTCTTTTCAGCAATACGAAGGTGTGCCCCAGGGTAGTGTTCTGAGCACTACTCTTTTTCTGGTTGCCCTCAATGGTCTTCTTTCTTCTCTTCCTTCTGGTGTCTTCTCCGCTCTCTATGTCGATGATCTTACCCTTTGCTGTCAGGGTGATGATTCGCCTCTCCTTCAGCGCCGGCTTCAACTTGCAATTGATGCCGTGTCGTCTTGGGCCACCGATCATGGCTTCAAGTTCTCTACTTCTAAGACTTGTGCCATGACTTTTACGCGGAAACGGGTTGTTCTTCGTCCCTCTTTGTCACTTTATGGTCATCCCCTTGAATACAAAGATTCCGCAAAGCTTTTGGGGTTATTCCTTGACACTCGTTTGTCTTGGTCTCCCCATATCTCTTACCTTCGTGTTGAGTGCTCTAAGGCCCTTACCCTCCTTCGGGTCTTGTCCCATACTTCTTGGGGAGCAGATAGGCGCACTCTTCTTGCTTTACATTCCTCTCTTGTCCTGTCTAAGCTCGATTATGGTTGCCTTGCTTACTCGTCTGCTCCTTCTTCTACTCTTCGCCGTCTTGATGCTTTGCACCATACTGGGTTGCGCCTCAGTTCTGGTGCCTTTTGTTCGACTCCCGTCCTTAGCTTGTATGTTGACACTGGCTTCCTGTCTCTCCATGACCGCCGTGATCGCTACTGTCTTCGCTATCTTGCGCGGTCCTTACAACATCCTTCCTCTCGCCTCTGTCGTGATTTAACTTTTACCCCTCCTGCGGTTCCTGTTCCTCTTCACCAGCTCCCTCTTTCTGTCCGGTTATCTCGCCTCCAGGATTCTCTTTCCGTTCGTGTTTCTAATGTTTCTCCTCGTGTTGTTCCTTCTTTGCCCCCGTGGAGAGTCCCTCTTCCGCGGTTTTGTACTTCCTTGACCCGTATCACTAAAGCTTTTACCCCTCCTTCGGTTCTAAAACGCCTTTTCCTTGAGCACTTTTCTTCTCACTCCCGCTCCGTTTCTGTCTTCACCGATGGGTCTACGTCGGCGGACGGTGTTGGCTACTCTGTTGTTTTTCCTGATCGCACTTATATGTGTCGCTTACCTCAGGAGACTAGCATCTTTACAGCGGAACTTTATGCTATTCTCTATGTTCTTCGTCTCCTGCTTTCTCGTTGTCAGAACTCCTTTGTAGTTGTTATTGACTCTCGTAGTGCCCTCATGGCTCTCGGGTCCTTTAATCCGGTTCATCCAGTAGTTGTCGAGATCCAGCATTGGCTGTTTCTTGTTCACAGTAAATTTAAGTCGGTTGAGTTTTGTTGGGTTCCCAGCCATATTGGTGTGTCTTTAAATGGGCGTGCGGATGCTGCCGCCAAGGAACCTGTCCGCTCTTGTCCCATCTCTCGTAAAGGCGTTCCGTATTCCGACTTTTACCCGGATATCCATTCCTCAGTCCTTACCCGTTGGCAGGCTTCTTGGTTGTCTGTTACTGGTAACAAGCTACGTACTCTTAAATGTTGTGTTTCCTCGTGGCCGTCCTCCTTCCACCGTAACTGGCGGTGGGAAACTGCTCTGGCGAGATTGCGTATTGGCCATACTCGCTTAACCCATGGTCACTTGATGGAGCGCCGCCCTGCTCTTTATTGTCCTAGTTGCATTGTCCCTCTTGCGGTCGTGCATGTCCTTCTTGAATGTCCTGACTTCCAGGACGAGCGTGTGTCTTGCTTTCCGACCGCCCCTCGCGGTCACCTGTCCCTCAATAGAATTCTTGGTGACTCGGATACTTTTGATATCGTTCGCCTTATGCGTTTTTGTTCTCGTATTGGCATCCTTGGTGATATTTAGCGCCCTCTGATTATTTTGCGCATTTGATGGTGCTACATAGCCTTCCCGGTTTGGTGCCTTCTTTTGATAATTACTTACTTAATTCTGATTTGTACAAGTCTTGGGTATGAAGTATTTAATATGGTCTTCTTCAGCACCTTCAGCAGCCAGGACATCTGCTCGTTCATTTCCACAGATTCCAACATGGGAGGGGATCCACAGAAATTTGACAACTCTTCCTTGATTGGTTAGTATTCTCACAGCTCTCTTGATTTCAAAGAGTATCGCAAGATTTTTTGCCCGATGTTTCCTAAGGCTTTGTAATGCTGCTTTTGAATCAGTGCAGATCACTGCCCCGTTAGTGCCTCGTTCATGGAATCTTAACGCCAAAACAATGGCAGATAGCTCCACTTGTATTGAAGAGGCATAGTTCTCAATACGGGGTTTTCTTCCTTTCTGCGTTGAATGTCATTATTCCTAATTACAGTGTATGCTGCACGAGCCCTGCCATTGAGAGGATTAGATGACCCATCGGTATAGATTTGATCAATCTCATTTCCGAATTCTTTATTAATTTCCTCATGATACTTGTGCCTTAATTCTTGTGGTATCTTGTTGGACTTTTTCTTTACCATCTCATTAATGATGATCCTGCATGGGTCCTGCACTCAGGGAGGTAACCTCTCTACAGGCAGGAACTCACGGGCTTGCTCAATCAGTTGAAGTTTTTGAGGTAGCAGACTGATATCATTTGATATCTGTGATATCATTTTTGCTTCTCTTGTTTCCTCCATGTAGTACAGAAGTAAGTTTTTTCTTGGCAATATCATTGTTTTGGGGATCTCTGGCTATCTTAATTGCAAGCTTAGAATTCAGTTCCTAAATTTCGTTTTTAACACTGGGGAGGGATAACTCCACTCGTAGATTTTATGTTTTGGCAGTTCTTAGGACTCCAAGAATGATTGGCATGGCTTCAATATGTATGCTTTCAAGCCTTTTCATATCGCTTTGGGAGTAGGTGCATAAAGCTGGTGCGGCGAAAGTCAATGACTGAGCGCACATAGGCTGTGTACATAATTTTAAGCACGGCAATGGAGGCCCCATGCCCATTCCAGGTCATAGCTTTCATTGCTCTGAGTCGATTTCTACATCCTCCT
This sequence comes from Procambarus clarkii, assembly GCF_040958095.1. NCBI lineage: Eukaryota > Metazoa > Arthropoda > Malacostraca > Decapoda > Cambaridae > Procambarus > Procambarus clarkii. The sequence goes on from NC_091170.1 coordinate 14,148,525, forward strand.
ATGAGTTGGTTGAGCTCCTTTTTCTTCCCCTTGTTATTGACGACAGTGACGCCAAGGTACCGATAGTGGTCAACCCACTCAAGTGTTTCACCATTAATTTGTAGTCCTTCATTTTCTCCCCTCTTGTGATGAGAGTATGCTCTTGTCTTTTTTGTGGAGAGAGTGAAACCGAGTTCAATACATTTCATTCCAAGGAGTTCAATGGACTGTATAATTTTTCCCAAGGTGTGAGCTTGTATTAGAACATCATCTGTATTATAACATCATCTTGTTCCTTCCGGAAAATCAATATTTGCAATAGCGTTCATTAGTATGTTGAATAATGTTGGGCTTAAGACTTAAGACTCCTTGGGGGGAAGGGGTCCTGAGTTCCATACTAATTGTTCTCGAGACTGCTACGTTGAAGCAGACCTTGGCTTTCCTCCTAATAATGTGGTCTTCAGTCCAATTCAAGAGTTTCCCCTTGACACGCATGCATGCAAGTTCGTTCTGGATCGCGATCCCCTGTGCTTTGTCGAAGGCTCCTTTGATGTCAACAAATACAGAGTACAGTGTGGCGAGGACCCTCACAGTCTTTGAGCTATTATTCAGGTCGCTAGCGGTGTCCAATTGTCGTGGCTCAAGGCTCCAAAACGACAGAACGGTCGTAAACAAGGAGATCCTGGCACAAACCTCTGATAATATATTTTCTGATAAGAACAGTAGTCGATGAGAGATGACCTCGCCAAGGACGACCTGACCCCTGGCGTCAAGCACAACAAGCAGGCCAGGCCTGGGACGACCTGACCCCTGGCGTCAAGCACAACAAGCAGGCCAGGCCTGGGACGACCTGACCCCTGGCGTCAAGCACAACAAGCAGGCCAGGCCTGGGACGACCTGACCCCTGGCGTCAAGCACAACAAGCAGGTCAGGCCTGGGACGACCTGACCCCTGGCGTCAAGCACAACAAGCAGGTCAGGCCTGGGACGACCTGACCCCTGGCGTAAAGGGGTCAACAGAGCAAGGAGAGCAGAGAAAGCAGGGAGAGCAAGGAGAGCAGGGAGAGCAGGGAGAGCAATGAGAGCAGGGAGAGCAAGGAGAGCAAGAAGAGCAAGGAGAGCAGGGAGAGCAGGGAGAGTGGGGAGAGTAGGGAGAGTAGGGAGAGCAAGGAGAGCAGGGAGAGCAAGAAGAGCAAGGAGAGTGGAGAGAGTAGGGAGAGTAGGGAGAGCAGGGAGAGCAAGGAGAGCAAGAAGAGCAAGAAGAGCAGGGAGAGCTGGGAGAGCAGGGAGAGAAGGGAGAGCAAGGAAAGCAGGGAGAGAAGGAGGAGTGGGGAGAATGGGGAGAGCAGGGAGAGCTGGTAGAGCAGGGAGAGAAGGGAGAGCAAGGAGAGAAATGTGTGTGTGTGTGTGTGTGTGAGTGTGTGTGTTTACTAGTTGTGTTTTTACGGGGGTTGAGCTCTGCTCTTTCGGCCCGCCTCTCAACTGTCAATCAACTGTTTTACTAACTACTTTTTTTTTTTTTTTCCACACCACACACACACACACACACACACCCCAGGAAGCAGTCCGTGACAGCTGACTAACTCCCAGGTACCTATTTACTGCTAGGTAACAGGGGCATTCAGGGTGAGAGAAACTTTGCCCATTTGTTTCTGCCTCGTGCGGGAATCGAACCCGCGCCACAGAATTACGAATCCTGTGCGCTATCCACCAGGCTACGAGACCTATCATGTGTGTGTGTGTGTGTGTGTGTGTGTGTGTGTGTGTGTGTGTGTGTGTGTGTGTGTGTGTGTGTGTGTGTGTATACTCACTTATTTCTGCATGCGGGGATTGAGCTCTGGCTCTTTGGTCCCGCCTTTCAAATGTCAATCAACTGGTGTACAGGTTCCTGAGCCTACTGGGATCTATCATATCTACACTTAAAGCTGTGAATGGAGTCAGCCTCCACCACTTCACTTCCTAATGCAATCCATTCGTCTACTACTCTGACACTGAAAAATTTCTTTCTAACGTCTCTATGGGTCATTTGGGCACTCAGTTTCCACCTTTGTCCCCTAGTGCGTGTGCCCCTTGTGTTAAATAATCTGTCCTTATCTACCCTATAAATTCCTCAGAAAAATCTTGTATGTAGTGATCATGTCCCCCCTAACTCTTCTGTTTCCCAGTGACGTGAGGTTTAATTCCCGTAGTCTCTCCTCGTAGCTCATACCCCTCAGTTCGGGTACTAGACTGGTAGCAAACCTTGAACCTTTTCCAGTTTTGTCTTATGCTTGACTAGATATGGACTCCATGCTGGAGCCGCATACTCCAGGATTGGTCTGACATATGTGTTTTATAATGTTCTGAAAGATTTTTTAAACAGGTTTCTAAAGGCCGTTCTTATGTTAGCCAACCTGGCTAACAATGTTATCCTCTTGATATGAGCTTCAGGGGACAGGTCTGGCCTGATATCAACCTCCAGGTCTTTCTCTCTCTCTGACTCTTGAAGTATTTCCTCTCCATAACGATATCTTGTATCTGGTCTCCTGCTCCCTACACCTATCTTCATTACATTACATTACATTTGCTTGGGTTAAACTCTAACAACCATTTGTTTGACCATTCCTGCAGCTTGTCCAGGTCTTCTTGAAGCCTCAAGCTGTCCTCCTCTGTTTTAATCCTTCTCATAATTTTGGCATCGTCAGCAAACATTGAGAGGAATGAGTCTATACCCTCTGGGAAATCATTTACGTATATATAAAAACAGGATAGGTCCGAGTATAGAGCCCTGTGGGACTCCACTGGTGACTTCACGCCAATCTGAGGTCTCACCTCTCACTGTAACTCTCTGCTTCCTATTGCTTAGGTATTCCCTTATCCACTGGTGCGACCTACCAGTTACTCCTGCCTGTTTCTCCAGCTTATGCATCAGCCTTTTATGGGTTACTGTGTCAAAGGCTTTCCGACAGTCCAAAAAAATGCAGTCCGGCCATCCTTCTCTTTCTTGCTTAATCTTTGTTACCTGATCTTAGAATTCTGTTAAGCCTGTAAGGCAAAATTTACCCACCCTGAACTCATGTTGATGGGTTGTCACGAAGTCTCTTCTCTCCAGATGTGTTACTAGGTTTTTTCTCACGATTTTCTCCATCACCTTGCATGGTATACAAGTTAAGGACATTGACCTGTAGTTCAGTGCCTCTTGTCTGTCACCCTTTTTGTATCCTAGGACTGCATTAGACGTCTTCAATATATCTGGTAGTCTCCCGTTTCCAGTGACCTACTATACACTATGGAGAGTGGCAAACAAAGTGCTCCTGCACACTCTTTCAATACCCATGGGGAGATTCCGTCCGGCCCAACAGCCTTTCTCACGTCCAGCTCCAATAGGTGCCTCTTGACCTCTTCTCTTGTAATTTCGAACCCTTCCATGGTTTGCTGCCACCTCTCCTAGTGCCGTGACCTCTGCTTGTTCTATTGTAAAGACCTCCTGGAACCTCTTGTTGAGTTCTTCACACACTTCTTTGTCATTCTCTGTGTACCTGTCCTCACCCGTTCTAAGTTTCATCACCTGTTCCTTCACTACCCTTTTCCTCCTGATGTGACTGTGTAAGAGCTTTGGTTCGGTCTTGGCTTTATTAGCTATATCATTTTCATACATTTTCTCAGCTGCTCTTCTCACACTGACATACTCGTTCCTGGTTCTCTGGTATCTCTCTCTACTTTCTGGTGTTCTGTTATTACGGAAGTTCCTCCGTTCCCTTTTGTTCAGCTCCTTTGCTTTCATACAATCCCTATTAAACCACGGATTCTTCCTTTGCTTCTCTGTTTTTTCCTGTTGGGCTGGGACAAACCTGCTTACAGCCTCCTGACATTTTTGGGTGACATAGTCCATCATGTCTTGTACGGACTTGGTTCCGAGTTCTGTGTCCCAATGTATATCCCATAGGAATTTATTCATCTCCTCATAGTTTCCCTTTCGGTACACCAGCCCTTTGTTTCCCACTTCTTTTTTGGGGGTGATAATTCCTAGCTCAACCAGGTACTCAAAGCTCAATACACTATGATCACTCATTCCCAAAGGGGCTTCCAACTTAACTTCCCTTATATCCGACTCATTTAGGGTAAATATCAGATCAAGCAAGGCTGGTTCATCCCCTCCTCTCGTTCTTGTCGGTCCCTTGACGTGTTGACTTAGAAAGTTTCTTGTTGCCACATCCAGCAGCTTAGCTCTCCATATGTCTGGGCCTCCATGTGGATCTCTGTTCCCCCAATCTATCTTTCCATGGTTGAAGTCTCTCCCATGATTAGTAGCCTGGACCCGTTCCTGCTAGCCACAGAAGCTGCTCTCTCTATTATATTGATGGTGGCCAAGTTGTTTCTATCATATTCCTGTCTGGGTCTTCTGACATTCGGTGGGGGGTTATATATGACTACTACTATAATTTTCTGTCCTCCAGTTGCTATGGTGCCTGATATGTAGTCACTGAAACCTTCACAGTTCTGAATTACCATCTCTTCGAAACTCCAACCTTCTCTTAGTAGCAAAGCTACACCACCTCTTCTCACTTCTCTCTCTTTCCTCGCTACATAGTAGCCCTGTGGAAACACTGCATTTGTTATGGTGTTTGTTAGCTTTGTTTCTGTGAGTGCTATTATGTCTGAGTTTTCTTCTAGTGCCCATTCTCCGAGTTCACTTGTTTTATTTGTAATTCCATCTATGTTAGTGTACATTGCCATGAAGCTCACTTTCTTCAGTTCATTTTCTTGTCCCTTTCTTGGCGAGCATTCTGCTGGTGTGGGAAGCTTTTCAGTGGGTGAGATGATCCGTGAGGTATTTTGCAGTTTCTCAGAGGAGTTTGGGGTGAGGGGTGGGGGTTTCAGGGAAGGGGAGACAGGTAGGGTGTGGGGTAAGGAGATAGGGTGGACATGGAGGATATGGGGTGAGGGGAGAGGAGGGATAGGGAAGGGTATGGGATGAAGGGGGAGAGGGGACAGGGGGGAAAAGGTGGGAGGGGGGACATGATGGGAATGGGGAAGGGATGACAGGGTAAGAATGGGGTGGGGGGGGGGGGAGGGTTGGGTGGGGGCAGGTAGGGTGAGGGGAAGGGAGGGTTTCTATGCAGAGGGGAGTGGTGGTGTTGCCCTCCCCTCTGGTGTTGCTGGGATGCTGGTTTTGGGTTCGCCTCTTGTCTCTAGGACTGTTGTGTTGGGGGCTGTGATTTCCTGGTTTGCTCCTCTCTCCCTGCACTTCCTCCTTGCCTCTGCTGCCCTGGCTCTCTCCTCCTTCGTCCTGTCCCTCTGCAGGAATACTTTCTTGTATCCCTCCACATGCTGCAGTCGACTCTTCCTTTCGAGAATATTCTCCTTCGTGGTTTCGTTTGTAAACACCACCTTTACAAGTCGGTTTCTGTCCTTGTTGTACCAGCCCAACCTGAAAACCTTCTCAATGTTTTGTTCAGCCCCTTCCATCTGTAACCCCTTCAGTAGCCCATGTACTGCCTCTCTATCCTTTCTATTCCATTCTTGCCTGTTGGATCCTTCCTGTTTTTTGATGCCTACAACTACCACTGATCTTTTTCCTCTCCAGCAGCTGAGTGGTGCACCTTGCTGCTTCCTGTGAGGTGGCTGCTTGCATGGCTACCTCCCTCACTGTGTCCATAGCTTCTGAGCTCTTTTTCAGTATGTCTGCAAATGTTTCAGGTACAGAGGCATTTCCTTCCAATGTAACATTCCCACCTTCCCTTTGGATGATAATCTGATGCTCGGTCTCTTTATTTTTCTCTGTGAGGGATTTGATCTCCTACCTTGCTGATGTCAGCTCACTTTGCAGGTTGTTAATTGTAATCCTCATTTCCTGCATCTTCTTCCTGAATTCCTCCAGAACTTGGGTTAACATGTTCCTCGTTTGGTCACTTTGGCTGTTCCCTGTGTCCCTGTTGCGTCCACCTGCCATTTTGCCCTTGTCAAGAGAGAGAGAGCAAGAGAGAGAGAGAGAGCAAGAATAGTCCTAGTGTGAGTGGGTGTGTGTTTGTGTGTGTGTGTGTGTGTGTGTGTGTGTGTGTGTGTGTGTGTGTGTGTGTGTGCGTGCGTGCGTGCGTGTGTGTGTGTGTGTGTGTGTGTGTGTGTGTGTGTGTGTGTGTGTGTGTGTGTGTGTGTGTGTGTGTGTGTGTGTGTACTCACCTATTTGTACTCACCTATTTGTGCTTGTGGGGGTTGAGCTTTGGCTCTTTAGTCCCGCCTCTCAACTGTCAATCAACTGGTGTACAGATTCCTGAGCCTACTGGGCTCTATCATATCTACATTTGAAACTGTGTATGAAGTCAGCCTCCACCACATCACTGCCTAATGCATTCCATACGTTAACTACTCTGACACTGAAAAAGTTTCTTCTAACGTCTCTGTGGCTCATGTAGGTACTCAGTTTCCACCTGTGTCCCCTTGTTCGCATCTCACCAGTGTTGAATAGTTTATCCTTGTTTATCCGGTCGATTCCTCTGAGGATTTTGTAGGTTGTGATCATGTCTCCCCTTACTCCTCTGTCTTCCAGTGCCGTAAGGTGCATCTCCCACAGCCTTTCCTCGTAACTCATAACTCTTAGCTCCGGGACTAGTCTAGTGGCATACCTCTGAACATTTTCCAGCTTCGTCTTGTGCTTGACAAGTTACAGGCTCCATGCTGGAGCCACATACTCCAGGATTAGTCTTACATATGTGGTATTCAAGATTCTGAATGATTCCTTACACAGGTTCCTAAAAGCTGTTCTGATGTTAGCCAGTCTCGCATATGTTGTAAACGTAGTTCTTTTTATGTGAGCTTCAGGAGACAGGTTTGGTGTGATCAACCCCTAGATCTTTCTTTCTGTCCGTTTCATGAAGTACTTCATCTTCCATTCTGTATCCTGTGTCTGGCCTTCTGTTTCCGCCGCCTAGTTTCATTACTTTGCTTTTACTTGGGTTGAACTTGAACAGCCTTTTGTTGGACCATTCATTCAATCTGTCCAGGTCATCTTGTAGCCTCCTACTATCATCCTCTGTTTCAGTCCTCCTCATAATTTTAGCGTCATCAGCAAACATTGAGAGAAACGAGTCTATTCCCTCTGGGAGATCATTTACATATATCAGAAACAGTATAGGTCCAAGAACTGATCCCTGCGGGACGCCACTTGTGACGTCTCGCCAATCTGAGACCTCACCCGTCACAGTGACTCGTTGTCTATTGTTGCTTAGGTACTCCCTTATCCAATGGAGTACCTTCCCTTTAACTCCAGCCTGCATCTCCAGCTTTTTCACTAGCCTCTTGTGTGGTACTGTATCAGAGGCTTTCTGACAATCCAAAAATATGCACTTTGCCCATCCCTCTCTCTCTTGCCTGGTCATAGGATTCAATTAACTCTGTGAGGCAGGACTTGCCATCCCTGAACCCATGTTGATGCTGTGTTACAAAGTTCCTTCGCTCCAGATGTTCCACTAGCTTTCTTCGCACAGTCTTCTCCATCAGCTTGCATGGTATGCAGGTTAGGGACACTGGCCAGTAGTTCAGTGCCTCCTGTCTATCCTCTTTCGTAAATACCGGGATTACATTAGCTACTTTCCAAATTTCTGGCAGTTTTCCCCTGTTGTCAGTGATTTGTTATAAACTATGGACAGTGGTAAGCACAGTGTTTCTTCTCCTTCCTATAGTATCCAAGGGGAGATTCCATCTGGGCCGATAGCTTTTGTCATATCCAATTCTAGTAACAACTTCCTTACTTCCTCACTGGTAATCTCAAACTCTTCTAGTGGTTCCTGCCTCCCGCTCTTATCTCTGAAATTTCTCCTTTTCCTATGGTGAAGACCTCCTGGAATTTCTAATTCAGTTCCTCACACACCTCCTTGTCATTTGTAGTACATCCTTCTGCCCCCCTATCCTTATTTTCATTACCTGTTCCTTTACTGTTGTTTTTCTCCTGATGTGGCTGTGCAGCAACTTAGGTTCAGTCTTTGCCTTGCTCGCGATGTCATTTTCGTATTGTCTTTCTGCCTCTCTTCTCATCCTGACATATTCATTCCTGGCATTCTGGTATCTTTCACTGCTCTCAAGTGTCCTATTATTCCTATAGTTTCTCCATGCCCTTTTACTTTGCTGTTTAGCTAGCCTACATCTCTGATTTAACCATGGGTTTCTCATCTTCATTTCGTTGTCTTCCTTTTGGACTAGGACATACTTGTTTGCTGCCTCCTTCCATTTCTGCGTGACGTCGTCCATCATGTCTTGGGCCGTCTTTCCCCTGAGCTCTGTTTCCCATGTTATATATGTTAGGAATCTTCTGATCTCCTCATAATTATCCTTACGGAATGCCAGCCTTTTGTTTTCAGTTCCCACTCCTCGAGTTCAATAACCCTTCTTCAACCAGATACTCAAACACCAGTGTACTGTGGTCGCTCATTCCAACTGGGGCCTCAAAACCGATTTCCCTTATATCGGAGTCGTTCAGAGTAAAGACTAGGCCGAGTCTCGCTAGTTCATCGTTTCCTCTCATCCTAATCCACCACATACGAGCTATTCATGCCCGTGCCACCTTTTCGGTGGCTTCATCTTCATCTTAACACATTCATAAGGGAGACATCTCCCGTCTTTCAGGGTGCATTTGCACCTCCACAGATCTCCAGTATCAGCTCTTGATACTGGTAATGGCTTAAAAGGGCCACCACTCACGGGCTATTCATGCCCGTGCCACCTTTTGGGTGGCTTAATCCTCATCAATCAATCAATCATACTAGTAATGTTGGCTTAGAAAGTTTCTTGTCGCCACCTCCATTAGTTTAGCCCACCATGTATCCTCTCCTCCATGCGGTTGCTTGTTCTCCCAGTTTATCCTTCCGTGATTGAAGTCCCACATGATGAGCAGATGGGATCTATTTCTACAGGCAGCAGAGGCTACCGTCTCAATTATAGTGTTAACTGCCATGTTGTTGTTGTCATACTCTTGCTTGGGTCTTCTGTCATTTGGTGGAGGGTTGTATATCACTGCTACTACTACTTTTGGTCCTCCCATTGTCATGGTGCCTGCTATGTAGTCTCTAAATCCTTCGCAGCCCGGAATAACCATCTCCTTGAAACTCCATTCCCTTCTCATTAGTAGGGCCACTCCACCTCCTACCCCTTCTCTCCCTCTCTTTCCTTATTACAGTTTAGTCCTGCGGAAACACCACATTCATTATTATTCCTGAGAGTTTTGTTTCTGTGAGTCCGATTACCTCTGGGTACAATTCTTGTGCTCTTTCCCTTAGTTCACTTGGCTTGCATGCGATCCCATCTATGTTCGAGAACATCACCCTGAAACTGACTCTCTTCTGTCCCTTCACAGATGCTATTGCTTCCCCTGAAGCGGGGGAAACAGGGAGTGTGTGTGTGTGTGTGTGTGTGTATGTGTGTGTGTGTGAGTGTGTGTGTGTGTGTGGGTGTGTTTGTGTGTGTGTGTGTGTGTGTGTGTGTGTGTGTGTGTGTGTGTGTGTGTGTGTGTGTGTGTGTGTGTGTGTGTGTGTGTGTGTGTGTGTACTCACCTAGTTGTGTTTGCGGGGGTTGAGCTCTGGCTCTTTGGTCCCGCCTCTCAACCATCAATCAACAGGTGTACATATTCCTGAGCCTATTGGGCTCTATCATATCTACACTTGAAACTGTGTATGGAGTCAGCCTCCACCACATCACCTTCTAATGCTTTCCATATGTCAACCACTCTGATACTAAAAAAGTTCTTTCTAATATCTCTGTGGCTCATTTGGGCGCTCAGTTTCCACCTGTGTCCCCTAGTGCGTGTGCCCCTTGTGTTAAATTGCCTGTCTTTATCTACCCTATCAATTCCCTTGAGAATCTTGAATGTGGTGATCATGTCCCCCCTAACTCTTCTGTCTTCCAGCGAAGTGAGGTTTAATTCCCGTAGTCTCTCCTCGTAGCTCATACCTCTCAGCTCGGGTACTAGTCTGGTGGTAAACTTTTGAACCTTTTACAGTTTAGTCTTATCCTTGACTAGATATGGACTCCATGCTGGGACTGCACACTCCAGGATTGGCCTGACATATGTGGTATACAAAGTTCTGAATGATTCTTTACACAAGTTTCTGAATGCCGTTCGTATGTTTGCCAGCCTGGCATATGCCGCTGATGTTATCCTCTTGACATGTGCTGCAGGAGACAGGTCTGGTGTGATATCAACTCCCAAGTCTTTTTCTTTCTCTGACTCCTGAAGAATTTCCTCTCCCAGATGATACCTTGTATTTGGCCTCCGGCTCGCTTCACCGATCTTCATTACATTACATTTGGTTGTGTTAAACTCTAACAACCTTTTGTTCGACCATTCCTTCAGTTTGTCTAGGTCTTCTTGAAGCCTCAAACAGTCCTCTTCTGTCTTAATCCTTCTCATAATTTTGGCATCGTCTGCAAACATTGAGAGAAATGAATCTATACCCTCTGGGAGATCATTTACATATATCAGAAACAAGATAGGACCGAGTACAGAGCCCTGTGGGACTCTACTGGTGACTTCACGCCAATCGGAGGTCTCACCCCTCACCGTAACTCTCTGCTTTCTATTGCTTAGGTACTCCCTTATCCACTGGAGCACCTTACCAGCTACATCTGCGTGTCTCTCCAGCTTATGTATGAGCCTCTTATGCGGTACTGTGTCAAAGGCTTTCCGACAATCCAAGAAAATGCAGTCCGCCCAGCCTTCTCTTTCTTGCTTAATCTTTGTCTCCTGGTCGTAGAATTCTATTAAGGCAGTCAGGCAAGATTTACCCTCCCTGAACCCATGTTGGCGATTTGTCACGAAGTCCCTTCTCTCTAGATGTGCTACCAGTTTTTTTCTCACTATCTTCTCCATCACCTTGCATGGTATACAAGTCAAGGACACAAGGACACACACACATACTGTATGTGTGTGTGTGTGTGTGTGTACTCACCTAATTGTGCTTGCGGGGGATGAGCTGTGGCTCTTTGGTCCCGCCTCTTAACCGTCAATCAACAGGTGTACAGGTTCCTGAGCCTATTGGGCTCTATCATATCTACACTTGCAACTGCATATGGAGTCAGCCTCCACTACATCACTTCCTAATGCATTCCATTTGTCAACCACTCTGACAATAAAAAAGTTCTTTCTAATATCTCTGTGGCTCATTTAGACACTCAGTTTCCACCTGTGTCCCCACGTGCGTGTGAGTAGGGAGTTTTACGACTTAGCCCGTCCCCTTCATTTTGGGATGTAGTGGTTTCGGACATGTCGAAAGTTGTGATAACGTTGTGGGAACGTTTGGGGACCATAGGGTGTTTTTCCTGGGTGTGTTGCCCGATGTACGATAAATATAGGCTAAGTAGTGTTCGAGTGAGTTGTGTATTGTTGTGATAAGGTCGCGAGAACGTAGTAAGGCCTTTTTTTTATTATTAGACGAGATATGGCGTTTTCTGTTGAAATTTAGGAAAAGCCCCATTTTCTGTAGTAAATGAGAGGAGGAGATTGGTGGATGGAGAAGTGGGAGGAGAATGAAGTCTGAAGATGGTGGTGAGTGGGTGAAAGGGTCATAAAGATTTTAGGCTCCGCCCCCAACTTTTTTGACAGCGAGGGCGAAAGAGATAAGGAGCAGACGCGCTTCTGAGAGTGGAAAGAAGAAAGATGAGATATGGATTAGGAGGAGAGCAATAAGGAATAAATAGGGAAGCAGCAGCAACAATAGGAGGAGGAGGAGAGCAGTATAGAATAAGGAATAAATAGGGCAGCATCGGCATTAGGAGGATAGCAATATAGAATACAGGAATAAATAGGGAATGAACATTAGGTGGTGGGCACTATAGAATACAGGAATAATAAGTAATAAATAGGGAAGCAGCAGGAGGAGGAGGAGGAGGAGGAGGAGGAGGAGCTTCACAAACAGCAGGAGCAAGGAGCGAGGAAGTAGCTTCAGGAGCTACAGGTGGTGCGGGAGTGTGCTTAGGGAGATTGATGTATAATAATAATAATTCTGAATAAAACAAGAAGTACAGGAAAACATAATATAAGTATTGTCTCCAGCCATTGGGTTGCTCTGCTCAGTGACAGCTCTGCTCTCACGTTCACTTACTCTGTTGGACAGAGTATTTCACTTGCGGAAAATATAAATATATAGTTAAAAACCTCAATATTTGACAGCAAAACGGCAAGCAGCTTTCTCCACTTCTCTGTCCACTGCCAGCAAGCAAGTAAGCAAGCAAGCAAGCAAGCAAGTAAGCAAGCAAGCAACACACACACACACACACACACACACACACACACACACACACACACACACACACACACACACACACACACACACACACACACACACAGTTCTGCAGTTAAGGAAGTTGCCATGGAAGTGGCTTCCTCTCAGGAAGCGGCTAGATGTACCAGCCGGCTGATAGAGAGAAATAGAGCAGTAGTAGTAGCAGGCATTAAGGAGCAAACAGGGACCAGACCAAAGGAGCGGAGAGACAAGGACAAAAACATGATTATAGAGATCCTTAAAGAGGTAAAGATGGAGGGAACTGAGCGAAATGCTGAAAAGGTTTTCAGGCTTGGAAAGTACAACAAGGACAGAGACCGAATGATAAAGGTGGTTTTCATGAGCGAAATCGCGAAAGAGGAACTATTAGAAAGGAAGTGCTGTCTAGCAGGTGGAGGGAAGTTCAAAAGAGTATTCTTGCAGAGGGATATGACAAGGGAAGAGAGAATGCAAGCAGCAGACGCGAGGAAGGAGCGCAGGGAGAGAGAAAGGAATCAGGGAGCCACACCCCCGATCCCTACAATCCCAGAGGGAAATGGGGAACCCTCCTCAAACAGTGCATTAGCCACAGGGAGTGCGGCACCACCCCCTCATTCCACCCAACAGACACCCTACCTGCCCCAACCCCTGTCAGCCCCCCCACTAAGTACCCAACTAAAGCACCCTCCCCCCCCCCACCCCTCTCCTCCCACTCACCCCCCTCCTCCCACTCCCCCCTCCCCCAGGACCTCCCTTCTCCCCCATCCCCCAAGCCCTCCCTTCTCCCACATGCCCTTCCGTCCCTCCCACCCACAAGCCCTCCATTCTCCCCCACCCCCTAAGCTCCCCACTCTCCCCCACCCCACCTAAGCCTTCCCCTCTCCACCACTCCCCAAAACCCTCCCCTCTTCCTCAACCACCTCAGCCTTCCCTTTCCCCCCACGCCCCCCAAGCCCTCCCCACTTTATTGCCCCCCGAAACCCCCCTTTCTCCCCCACCCCCTTCAACCCTCCCCCTCTCACCCACCCCCCCTCACCCGCTCCCTCTACCCTCCCCCTCCCTCCCTCACCCACTCCCCCTACCCTCCCCCTCCCTCCCTCAACCACTCCCTCTACCCTCCCCCTCCCCCCCCCTACCTCCCCAAGCCCTTCCTCCTCCACCAGTCTCCCCATACCAGATCCTCCCAGCTCCCACTCACCCCAGACCCCACAGGTCCTCCCCAGAGGAGAAACAGAAGAGAGTTAGCTTCAGGGCAATGTACTCGAACATAGATGGGATCACAAGCAAGGCAAGTGAACTAAGGGAAAGAGCACAAGAAGTGAACCCAGATGTAATTGGACTCACTGAAACAAAACTCTCTGGAATCATAACGAATGCCGTATTTCCCCAGGAGTACACAATAATAAGGAAAGAGAGGGAAGGTAGGGGAGGAGGAGGAGTGGCCCTACTCATGAGAAAGGAATGGAGTTTTAAGGAGATGGCCATCCCGGGCTGTGAGGGTTTCAGAGACTACATAGCAGGCACCATGACAATGGGAGGACCAAGGATAGTAGTAGCAGTAATATATAATCCTCCACCAAATGACAGAAGTCCCAGTCAAGAGTACGAAAGCAACAACATGGCGGTTAACACTATAATTGAGAGGGCAGCCTCTTCTGCATGTAGAAATAGATCCCACCTGCTCATCATGGGGGACTTCAATCACGGCAGGATTGATTGGGAGAACAAGGAACCGCATGGAGGCGAGGATACGTAGAGAGCCAAACTACTGGAGGTGGCGACTAGAAACTTCTTAACCCAGCATGTCAGTGAACCCACAACGATGAGAGGAAATGACGAACCAGCGAGACTCGACCTAGTTTTCACCCTGAACGACTCTGACATAAGAGAAATCAGTTTTGAGGACCCAGTAGGAATGAGCGACCACAGTGTATTGGTGTTTGAGTACCTGATTGAAGAAGGGTTATGGAACTCGAGAAGGGATACCGAAACCAAAAGGTTAGCATACCGAAAGGGAAACTATGAGGAGATAAGAAAATGCCTAGCAGATATAGCATGGGAAACAGAGCTCAGGGAAAAGACGGCCCAAGATATGATGGAATATATCACACAAAAATGCATGGATGCAGCAAACAAGTTTGTCCCAGTCCAAAAGGAAAACAGTGATATGAAGATGAGAAACCCATGGTTTAATCAGAGATGTAGGCTAGCTAAGCCGCAAAGTAAAAGGGCATGGAGAAACTATAGGAATAACAGGACACTGGAGAGCAGAGAAAGATACCAGAATGCCAGGAATGAATATGTTAGGATGAGAAGAGAGGCAGAAAGACAATACGAAAATGACATCGCAAGCAAGGCAAAGACTCAGCCTAAATTGCTGCATAGCCACATCAGGAGAAAAACAACAGTAAAGGAACAGGTTATGAAATTTAGGTTAGGGGCAGAAGGATTCACTACGAACGACAAAGAAGTGTGTGAGGAACTTAATAAGAAATTCCAGGAGGTCTTCACCTTAGAGCAAGGAGAAATCCCAGAGATAAGAGAGGGAATAGCTAACCAGGAACCACTGGAAGAGTTTGAGATTACCAGCGGGGAAGTAAGGAAGTGTTTACTAGAATTGGATGTGACAAAGGCTATAGGTCCAGATGGAATCTCCCCTTGGATACTAAAGGAAGGAGCAGAAGAACTGTGCCTCCCGCTCTCCATGGTGTATAACAAATCACTGGCAACAGGGGAACTGCCAGAAATTTGGAAAGCAGCTAACGTAGTCCCGATATACAAGAAAGGGGATAGACAGGAGGCACTGAATTACAGACCAGTGTCCCTAACCTGCATACCATGCAAGATGATGGAGAAGATTGTGCGAAGAAAGCTAGTGGAGCACCTGGAGCGAAAGAACTTTGTAACACAGCATCAACATGGATTCAGGGATGGCAGGTCCTGCCTCACAGGGTTACTTGAATTCTACGACCAGGCAACAAAAATAAGGCAAGAAAGAGAAGGGTGGGCAGACTGCATATTTTTGGATTGTCAGAAAGCCTTTGACACAGTACCACACAAGAGGCTAGTGAAAAAACTGGAGATGCAGGCTGGAGTGAAAGGGAAGGTACTCCGTTGGATACAGGAGTACCTAAGTAACAGGAGACAACGAGTCAGTGTGAGGGGTGAGGTCTCAGATTGGCGAGACGTTACGAGTGGAGTACCGCAGGGGTCAGTCCTTGGACCTATACTGTTTCTGATATATGTAAATGATCTTCCAGAGGGTATAGAATCGTTTCTCTCAATGTTTGCCGATGATGCAAAAATTATGAGGAGGATTGAAACTGAGGACGATAGTAGGAGGCTACAAGATGCAAAGATAAATGCAAAGTAATGAAACTAGGTGGTGGAAATAGGAGGCCAAACACAGGATACAGAATAGGAGATGAAGTTCTTAATGAAACGAACAGAGAGAAAGATCTAGGAGTTGATATCACACCAAACCTGTCTCCTGAAGCCCACATAAAAAGAATAACGTCTGCGGCATATGCGAGGCTGGCTAACATCAGAACAGCGTTCAGGAACCTGTGTAAGGAATCATTCAGAATCTTGTACACCACATATGTAAGACTAATCCTGGAGAATGCGGCCCCAGCATGGAGCCCGTACCTTGTCAAGCACAAGACGAAGCTGGAAAAGTCCAAAGGTATGCCACTAGACTAGTCCCAGAACTAAGAGGCATGAGTTACGAGGAAAGGCTGCGGGAAATGCACCTTACGACACTGGAAGACAGAAGAGTAAGGGGAGACATGATTACAACCTACAAAATCCTCAGAGGAATCGACCGGGTAAACAAGGATAAACTATTCAACACTGGTGGGACGCGAACAAGGGGACACAGGTGGAAACTGAGTACTCACATGAGCCACAGAGACGTTAGAAGGAACTTTTTCAGTGTCAGAGTAGTTAACGGATGGATTGCATTAGGCAGTGATGTGGTGGAGGCTGACTCCATACACAGTTTTAAATGTAGATATGATAGAGCCCAGTAGGCTCAGGAATCTGTACACCAGTTGATTGACAGTTGAGAGGCGGGACCAAAGAGCCAAAGCTCAACCCCCGCAAGCACAAATAGGTGAGTACAAATAGGTGAGTACACACACACACACACACACACACACACACACACACACACACACACACACACACACACACACACACACACACACACACACACACACACACAAGGAAATACCTTGGGACACAGTCCTCAGAGCTAAGTCTGTACAAGATATCATGGACTATGTCACCCAAAAGTGTCAGGAGGCAGTTAGCAGATACATCCCGGCCCAAAAGGAAAAATCCGAGAAACAAAAGAAGAATCCATGGTATAATAGGGCATGTATGGAAGCAAAGAAACTGAACAAAAGGGCACGGAGGAACTTCCGGAATAACAGAACACCAGAAAGCAGAGAGAGATACCAGAGAACCAGGAATGAGTATGTCAGGGTGAGAAGAGAAACAGAGAAAAGTTATGAAAATGATATAACAAACAAAGCCAAGACCGAACCAAAGCTACTCCACAGTCACATCAGAAGGAAAACAACAGTGAAGGAACAGGTAGTGAAACTTTGAACAGGCGAGGACAGGTATATAGAGAATGACAAAGAAGTGTGGGATGAACTCAACAAGAGGTTCCAAGAGGTCTTCACAACAGAACAAGGTGAGGTCACTGTGCTAGGAGAAATGGACGTAAACCAGGCGGCCTTGGAAGAGTTTGAAATTATGAGAGAGGAGGTCAAGAGACACTTGCTGGATCTGGATGTTAGAAAGGCTGTTGGTCCAGACGGGATCTCGCCATGGGTACTGAAAGAGAGTGCAGAGGAACTTTGCTTGCCACTCTCCATAGTGTATAGTAGGTCACTGGAGACGGGAGACCTACCAGAAATATGGAAGACGGCGAATGTGGTCCCAATATACAAAAAGGGCGACAGGCAAGAGACACTGAACTACAGGTCAGTATCCTTGACTTGTATACCATGCAAGGTGATGGAGAAGATCGTGAGAAAAAACCTGGTAGCACATCTGGAGAGAAGGGACTTCGTGACAAATCGACAACATGGGTTCAGGGAGGGTAAATCTTTACCTGACAGGCTTAATAGAATTCTATGACCAGGTGACACAGATTAAGCAAGTAAGAGAGGGCTGGGATGACTGCATTTTCTTGGATTGTGGGAAAGCCTTTGACACAGTACCGCATAAGATGCTGGTACATAAGCTGGAGAGACAGGCAGGTGTAGCTGGTATGGTGCTCCAGTGGATAAGGGAGTACCTAAGCAATAGAAAGCAGAGAGTTACGGTGAGGGGTGGGACCTCTGATTGGCGTGAAGTCACCAGTGGAGTCCCACAAGGCTCTGTACTCGGTCCTATCTTGTTTCTGATATATGTAAATGATCTCCCGGAGGGTATAGATTCATTTCTCTCAATGTTTGCGGATGATGCCAAAATTATGAGAAGGATTAAGACAGAAGAGGACTGTTTGAGGCTTCAAGAAGACCTAGACAAACTGAAGGAATGGTCGAACAAGTGGTTGTTAGAGTTCAACCCAACCAAATGTAATGTAATGAAGATAGGTGTAGGGAGCAGGAGGCCAAATACAAGGTATCATCTGGGAGAGGAAATCCTTCAGGAGTCAGAGAAAGAAAAAGACTTGGGAGTTGATATCACGCAAGACCTGTCTCCTACAGCACATATCAAGAGGATAACATCAGCGGCATATGCCAGGCTGGCCAACATACGAACGGCATTCAGAAATTTGTGTAAAGAATCATTCAGAACTTTGTATACCACATATGTCAGGCCAATTCTGGAGTATGCAGCCCCAGCATGGTGTCCATATCTAGTCAAGGATAAGACTAAACTGGAAAAGGTTCAAAGATTTGCCACCAGACTAGTACCCGAGCTGAGAGGTATGAGCTACGAGGAGAGACTGCGGGAATTGAACCTCACTTCGCTGGAAGACAGAAGAGTTAGGGGGGACATGATCACCACATTCAAGATTCTCAAGGGAATTGATAGGGTAGATAAAGACAGGCTATTTAACACAAGGGGCACACGCACAAGGGGACACAGGTGGAAACTGAGCGCCCAAATGAGCCACAGAGATATTAGAAAGAACTTTTTTAGTGTCAGAGTGGTTGACAAATGGAATGCATTAGGAAGTGATGTGGTGGAGGCTGACTCCATACACAGTTTCAAGTGTAGATATGATAGAGCCCAATAGGCTCAGGAATCTGTACACCTGTTGATTGACGGTTGAGAGGCGGGACCAAAGAGCCAGAGCTCAACCCCCGCAAACACAACTAGGTGAGTACAACTAGGTAAGTACACACACACAAACACGACCTTCGCTACTCGAGTCAATTAACTTAGAATTAGCTATGTTACGGTGCCCTCTCCTATTTCTTTCGTTTGCCGGCTTAAAGAGTCATATCAGCTCTCCCTACTGATTCTCTGAGGTTCAGGGAGTCTAATGATATATGTGGCGACCAGACCGGCTGCCGGTTAAGGGAAAGAAGTTATATTATAAGTTGTAAATAAAGGAAAATTGGCGCCCTGTTATAAAATGAAACAGTATCCACTACGGCAGATATGACCTTGTGGAAGGGACACTATGCCGATCGCGGATTGGCCGACGTAGGTCGCGGGCGACAAATCAGGGCCCGCCATGACGTCACCGAGTGCCCCGGGCGGCGCCAACGTCAGAGTTGTACTGACCGTGGAAGCGACAGGACGCGCCTCGGTCTGCTCTCAGGGATTGGAGGCTCTGCAAGCCTTGTTCAGTGGATAGAGCTGGCTGTCGCAGCCACCATAGTTATTGGAGACCCTGCGCTTCTGGGAAGCCAAAGAGGAACCAAGTTCAGTGAGCAGAGAAGTGCCCAAACTTGGAAAATAGTCGGCGACGACGCTGGGCGGCGCCGCTGGCTGGACGTTGAGGTCTGGAAGGTGGGCGAGCAAGCTAGCTGTGACTGGGGTCACATCCACTGAGAATCTTGGAAGGACGACACCGTGCCTAGGACAAGGAGCGACGCCCTGTGGGAGAGGCGAGTGTGGGGAAAGATAGTGATTAGCTCAGCGCCCATCGATGAACCAGGATTGGGGCAGCTGAATCTCAGGGATTGGAACGGCGACGACGCGAAGGCTTCACGACACCTGAGGACCTGTGGAACGCCCTGGATCGTCGAGGATCGACCCAAGGAAGCGTGGGAACCTCACACCATCGAGGGACAGGCGTCGTGAGCCAGGAGTGTAAGGTAGATCATTTTTCCCTCCCATTACCCCTTGTATGAGTAGGCTAGTTAGGCCACAATATTTACTTGTGTATGTGGCAGCAAGACTTTATTACTTTAATAGTAGAATAGGCTGCAAAGCAGCTTGTGTCCAGGACTGTCAGAGAGGACAGTGTGTATGGATGGCAGGACAGTGAAGAAGAGGTGCCGACGTGGTGAAGAGGCCCTCCTGTGAGAGTGTGAGACTCCTGTCTTCCTGCCCATTTGAAGGAGTGTTGGAGGTCGTGGAAGAAGAGGCTGACGATCTCCAGACTCATTATCCATATTCCATATTCATGTATTACTTGTGATTGTGTGTGTGTGTTCATGTAATTTGCGTCAGTAAATCCACACATTTTATTACTGTGTTTGAGTGTGCCTCCATTTGTGATATTTCTCTATGAGCATACATTTCTGGCTACAAACGATATATGATACACCCACTGAACTGCATTGCTGGGGTGCAGATATAATAACCCAGCTGGCGACCTTGCTAAGAGGAAGATAGAGAAGACAGGCGGGAAAGGAGTTCCTGCAACCTTTTTTTGTCTGGCAGGCAAGACTCAGGGAGGTTATGGTTATAGGTAAGCCTGAGTCTTCCTTCACTCCCCCACGGGTCTAGGCCGGAACTGTTAACAGCAGTTTCCCCGTGGTTGACTGAAGGGCTTCCAGGGTGAATCAGTGGCACCCCTTTGTGGTGGAAGCAAAGACCTGCGGAGGTGGGCATTGTTGGTCCTATCTTGTGTGACCAAGGAGATTCCGGTGAATCCAGGGAGTCGGAGGGGCTGAGTATTTGGGCCTTTTGAGCCCCTAGCAGCCGAGTGTTAGCAGAGCCCCGGACCGCCCACCCCCACGTGACAGCTGTCATAAGGATGGGTGGTTGACTGGATGACTGGATGCATGGATCGTTACGACCTTCGCTCTCTACCGCTGCTCGTGACAATTAACTTAGATATAGCAGGCATAAGGATGCATGGATGCATGTATGGATTGATGTAAGGATCGATGGATAGTTTGTTTTCTTCATCTCATTACAAAGCGATGCCTGATACGACCTTCGTTACTCGTGTCAATTAACTTAAGATTCGGCTGTCATAAGGATGGATGGATTGATGGATGGATGCATAGATGACTGGATGACTGGATGTCTGGATGTCTGGATGCATGGATCGTTACGTCCTTCGCTCTCTACCGCTACTCGTGTCAATTAACTTAACAGGCATAAGGATAGATGGATGCATGGATGGTTAGATGCATGGATCAATGGATAGTTTGTTTCTTCATCTCATTACAAAGTGATGTCTGATACTACCTTCGCTACCCGTGTCAATTAATTTAAGAATTAGCGGGCATAAGGTTGGATGGATGGATAGATGTCTAGATGTCTGGATGACTGTATTCATGGATCGTTACAACCTTAGCTGTCTACCGCTACTCGTGACAATTAACTTAGATATACCAGGCATAAGGATGGATGTATTGATGCTTAGATCGATGGGTGGGTTGTTTTCTTCACATCAATGTCTTCATCACATGAGCGAGCGAGCTGAGACGTACGTCTCTCTCTCTCTCTCTCTCTCTCTCTCTCTCTCTCTCTCTCTCTCTCTCTCTCTCTCTCTCTCTCTCTCTCTCTCTCTCTCTCTCTCTCTCTCTCTCTCTCTCTCTCTCTCTCTCTCTCTCTCTCTCTCTCTCTCTCTCTCTCTCTCTCTCTCTCTCTCTCTCTCTCTCTCTCTCTCTCTCTCTCTCTCTCTCTCTCTCTCTCTCTCTCTCTCTCTCTCTCTCTCTCTCTCTCTCTCTCTCTCTCTCTCTCTCTCTCTTCGCTTATCTAACAAGAACTATCATTACCTCATTATAAATCATCGCATTACAAGTGATGAGTGATATTACCTTCGCTCTCCTCCGCTATGTGTGTGTGAGAGAGAGAGAGAGAGAGAGAGGGGGGAGAGAGAGAGAGCGAGAGAGAGAGAGAGAGAGAGAGAGAGAGAGAGAGAGAGAGAGAGAGAGAGAGAGAGAGAGAGAGAGAGAGAGAGAGAGAGAGAGAGAGAGAGAGAGAGAGAGAGAGAGAGAGAGAGAGAGAGAGGGAGAGAGAGAGAGAGAGAGAGAGAGGGGAGAGAGAGAGAGAGAGAGAGGGGGGGAGAGAGAGAGAGAGAGAGAGAGAGAGAGAGAGAGAGAGAGAGAGAGAGAGAGAGAGAGAGAGAGAGAGAGAGAGAGAGAGAGAGAGAGAGAGAGAGAGAGAGAGAGAGAGAATGAGAATGAGAGAGGATTTAACAGTAAGAGTTATGGTTCTTCAGGTAGAAGAACCTGCGGAATACCAACACTAGGTTCTTCAGGTAGTCTGGTCAACCCAAAACTCCACAGACGAATAATAAACAAAATAAACATCTTCATTAGAGTGTTTTATTAGTTTGTGTGATGTGTGTGTACTCACCTAATTGTGCTCACCTAATTGTGCTTGCGGGGGTTGAGCTCTGGCTCTTTGGTCCCGCCTCTCAACCGTCAATCAACTGGTGTACAGATTCCTGAGCCTATTGGGCTCTATCATATCTACATTTGAAACTGTGTATGGAGTCAGCCTCCACCACATCACTTCCTAATGCATTCCATTTACTAACTACTCTGACACTGAAAAAGTTCTTTCTAACGTCTCTGTGGCTCATTTGGGTACTCAGCTTCCACCTGTGTCCCCTTGTTCGCGTCCCACCAGTGTTGAATAGTTCATCCTTGTTTACCCGGTCGATTCCCCTGAGGATTTTGTAGGTTGTGATCATGTCCCCCCTTACTCTTCTGTCTTCCAGTGTCGTGAGGTGCATTTCCCGCAGCCTTTCCTCATAACTCATGCCTCTTAGTTCTGGGACTAGTCTAGTAGCATACCTTTGGACTTTTTCCAGCTTCGTCTTGTGCTTGACAAGGTACGGGCTCCATGCTGGGGCCGCATACTCCAGGATTGGTCTTACATATGTGGTGTACAAGATTCTGAATGATTCCTTACACAGGTTCCTGAACGCCGTTCTGATGTTAGCCAGCCTCGCATATGCCGCAGACGTTATTCTCTTTATGTGGGCTTCAGGAGACAGGTTTGGTGTGATATCAACTCCTAGATCTTTCTCTCTGTCTGTTTCATTAAGTACTTCATCTCCTATTCTGTATCCTGTGCCTGGCCTCCTGTTTCCACTGCCTAGTTTCATTACTTTGCATTTACTCGGGTTGAACTTCAACAGCCATTTGTTGGACCATTCACTCAGTCTATCCAGGTCATCTTTTAGCCTCCTACTATCATCCTCTGTTTCAATCCTCCTCATAATTTTTGCATCGTCGGCAAACATTGAGAGGAACGAATCTATACCCTCTGGGAGATCATTTACATATACCAGAAACAGTATAGGTCCAAGGACTGACCCCTGCGGGACTCCACTTGTGACGTCTCGCCAA